>NC_080100.1:18316439-18619469 GCF_950005125.1 Chionomys nivalis | reverse complement strand
TGCAAATTTTTTGATGACTTGATTTTTGTTTTTCTATCTTGTGTTTTCTCTTTCTTTTAAATTGTAAACTTTTATAAATTTCTTCATTTCATCTTGACTAATTTGGTATGGATTCTCTCAAAAGTTTTACTTAATGACAAATTTCTGCATACTTTCTTAAAACACCTGCCCCTTGTTCTCTAACCCCTGATATATGTGCAAATAAATGGTTCCTGCTAACTCAATCTCATCACATTTAAAGTGAATTTTATAAGTTGGGTATAGTGATAGACACCTACAATTCAGGACTTAATCCAAGTATATAACACTTCCTGAAAATTAACTACAATGTGAAGCGTAAAATGTTAAAATTTCTAATAGAAAATATAGCCACTACCCTATACAACACAAAGACCTCATGAAACAAAATTTAAGAAAGGAAATAAATCAATTTAAAAATGGCTATAGATCTATAGAGAAAGTTCTCCAAAACAGAAGTAAATAAGTCAGTATCTTAAGACATACTGAGAATCCTTATTGAAAAAGAAACTGAAAACTAGAAGTTATTTGAGATTTGGTTTTGCACAAATTAAAATGGCTAGTATCAAGAATACATATGACAATATGTGCTGGTTGAGATGTGGCGAAATGGGAATACACACTTATTTTTCTTGTAGTTGAAAATTAGTTCAGGCAAACTAGAAGTCAGTGTGCAGAATCCTAAATAATCTGAAGGCTAAAAGGTGTAATCTAGATCTACCTCTGCTTGGATATGCCTGAAGTATTCAATGTTGTAGCACAAATAACAAGAACTCAGGGATAGATATTGGTGTTCAAGCTGAAAGATCACAGAAGCGAAGCAACGAATCACTAGAGAACTCTTAGCTCTAGGAAGTCTTCAGATAGAAAAGATAGCAAGTTCCTGTCTCATGCTCCCTTATAATCCTGTCTAGTGCTGTTATTAGAGGCATGCACCACCTCCACCTGACCTCTGTGGATATCTAGAGTGGCTGCTGCGATTAATGGTGTATGCTACTACTGCCTGGCCTGTATGGTTGACTAGTGTCTAGCTTTGCACTCTGATCTTCAGGCGAGATGTATTTGATAGGTCACAAACGTGATATCATTCTACTATATTCTTTTCTACATATTCTAGTATATTCTTTTCAACCATAATCATGGATGAACTATTTGCAATAACTAGAAATTGAAACAAACTGATTGTTCTTCGAATATACAAAGGCAAAGTCTGTACATTATCTCTTACTTGTGGATCCTAGCTCTGAATCTTTCATTTTAAATGTTATAATCTGAAGGAATAACAGAAGTCGGGAAGGCAGAAAGAGACTATAGTGGTGGGAGTGGAAAATAAAATCTAGTGGGAAGGATATTTAGGTGTTAAAATTGGAAAATGGGGGAACAGCATGAGGATTTTAACTGAGGAGTGGGCACAAAAGGAGGACAAAGAAAGGGAGCCAACACTAAGGGTATTTCAAAACCTTATACAATATCATTCACTTTTGATGTTTACTTACTTAAAGATACACACACACACACACCATTTAAATTTAATTAGGCACTTGCTTTAATATTGCTTTCCTCTAAGGTCATAGATTACCTAACAAAAACTTCAGTGCCAGGCAGAGAAAGACCCTTTCTAAAAGTTTTTCTTCAGAGGATACAAGAGACTCTCAAGATACTGATATTTGTTATTTCAATTGCACAGGCTGAAGGTTAGTTTTCATTGCTGCAGTTCCCAAGTGGTTTGAAAAGATGACTTAGAAGAATTGTGTTGGATCTGTCACTAAAGCCTTTTCCCTTCATACCAACTCCCATGTTATTGAAAATTGCTATGCAATCTGCCAATGACGAAAAGAACTTGATAGTCCTATCCAGTTCCTTCTTACATAGACCTTGGATCAAGACTACTGGCCCAAGAAGATGTCTCAAATGGTGCAACTGTAGAAATTTTATTTTGGCATAAGCAACAGCTATCTAAGCTAATAAAAGAACTAGAATAAATTCAAATGCCATTGTGGGCATTATATAGAGTGCAACTTCCTTTATTAACTTTGTGTATTAAGATTTGGGAGATGGTGGATGAAGAGGCGAGAGACAGGGAGGGGAGCAGAGAAAAATGTAGAGATAAATAAAAATCAGTTCAAAATAAGATATCACAAAAAGGCAAAGATACAACAAATGAGCAAGTCTACATTAGATGTAATTTGTAGAAAAGTCATTAATGATATAGGGTGAATTTAGTACACTGTAAAACAATATTTTGCATAAATACTACATAGAAATAGATTGTCATGGTTATATTAATATTCAACAAATAAAATATTAAGTATGATGCACAAAGACAACCAGGAATAATCCTAAACTCACCACAATCATAAATAGCCCCAAGGACAAATTCTTAAGAGGATGATGTAAAATTTTGTTTTATTTCTTATTCTTTCATCTTTCTTTCTCTCTATTAACAATCAAAACCAATAAATATGCTTGAGATACAAGATTTTTATGGGTATGTGTCAGTATAAACTAACCTAAATTTATTAAGAATTTTGCACAAGCTCAATAGTGCAAAAGTGAAGCTTAATGTAAACTGTTTTACATATTACTATTGTTGATAATAGTATATCTGTCTCACTAGTACTGATATTATTTTCAGATCATCATGTCCAACCTAATTAATGTGAAACTGAAATCAGGTACTTTATGCATACACCAAGCTCTTTTACCTTGTCCGCAGTTTCCATATAAATCAATATTATTAATTTTTATTTTATGATTGCCTTTTTCTATTATGTCTTTTGACCTTGTAGTTGTACATAACCTCATTATTTTCACTGATATAAAGTAATGTTGAGACTGGACACTTTGTAATAAAACAACTTTAATTACCTGAAAATTTGTGAAAATTATTTTCCAAAGTGACCTCATTTATATGGACTGAAAATGGGAAGCCTTGGAGGGGGAAGAGTCCAAAAATTCTCTTTTATAACAGTCTACTTGGAGGAAAGAATCTTTCTATAAGAGGCAGCATCCTCCCAAGTGTTCCCAGCTCTTAAATTGTTCACTTAATGGTGGGCAAACATAGAAAATATACTGTAGTGATGTTTTATTTGTATTTTAATAAAT
This sequence comes from Chionomys nivalis, assembly GCF_950005125.1. Classification (NCBI taxonomy): domain Eukaryota; kingdom Metazoa; phylum Chordata; class Mammalia; order Rodentia; family Cricetidae; genus Chionomys; species Chionomys nivalis. The sequence continues at coordinate 18,616,346 of NC_080100.1, read as the reverse complement.
AAAGTTTTCCTGAAGATCAGAGTGCAAAGCTAACCCAGTAGAGGCCAGAGAATGGTGGCACACACCTTTAATCCCAGGATTTGGGAGACATAATCAGATAGATCTCTGTGAGTTCAAGCTATGCAAGATTGATTCAGAAACTCATCCAGCTGATGGTGGCTCACACCTCCTAGCACCAGGGAGGTGGAGATAGGAGTGATATGGCCGGTGGAGAGAGGAATATTAAGGGAAAAAGATAGGAACTCACTGGAGTTTGGAGTCTGAGGTCTGAAGGAGACATAAAACAGTCTAGGCAGTCTGAGGGTCACTGAGGATCACCCCTTCACAATGAGCATTGATAGACAAAAAATTTCCTTCTAGTGGCTTACTGATCTACTTCTCTAATCTTTACCTTTAACCCCTAAATCTGTCTTTGGGATTTTATTATTTGTGCTGCAATACACCTCAGCAATAACCAAATTATATAGTAAAATGTATTCTCAGTGCCCAAAACTTTTCTTTCAAGTTCACTTCTTTCCTCCTGTTTCTTCAAATTTTCTTTGCACTAGATTTCTATTGTTTTAATTTTGATCTGTTCCCTTGAGTACAAAATGGGCCTTTGACCAAAGTCTCCTTTAATGTTGGACTATCTTGCTAGGATTTATTATTGAGAAATTGCTGCTTGTAACACTTTTAATATTTTCCATTTAGTTTTGACATATAAGATATAATTTAAAAAACCATTGTTTAAGCCGGGCGGTGGTGGCGCACGCCTTTAATCCCAGCACTTGGGAGGCAGAGGCAGGCGGATCTCTGTGAGTTCGAGGCCAGCCTGGTCTACAAAGGGAGTTCCAGGACAGGCTCCAAAGCTACAGAGAAACCCTGTCTCGAAAAATCAAAACAAAACAAAAAAACATTGTTTATCTTCCTTTTTGACAAGGATGAACAACTATTTATCATCACGTCATAAATATTACAAAGTGCTACTGGTTTTGCTTTAACTAACCTGTGAGTCCAGTATCTCTGACCTCAACTATTTTCTCCCAGGCAATAAAATTTCATTTTTATCTATATATAATGTGCCTGTCTTCATTTGAGTTGGGAAGCTGCAGTACTCTGACTGTGAGGAGTCAGGAGAGGATACTTAGTTATAATTTATCATCAATTAGGTTTTCAACCAGTCCCCATGGTTTTAAGGTCATCTTTCTTCACCTTTCAGAATTTACTGCAACCAATTACTCAGGCTTGTAGAAACTGTAAGGGGACACATTAACTCCCTTTTTGAATGTTCCAAATGACAAATTAAAATTCTGACTTGTCAAGCACATGATGTTTAACAAGAACACACTTTTCTTTTTAATTCTTCTAAGCACACTCAAGTTTTATGTATGTGTTAAGTGTGTAATTTCTCTATCATCATGGGATCTCAACCCTCCTAGAGATTACTTTAAGTTTTTAACTCTGAAATCTGGAGTTCTCCTGGAGCTTGTGAGTTGACTTCAGCATAGGATGAATGTTACAATTTCTTATTTTGAATTTCTGAACTCAATCTAGTGTCCTTTGATTTTTATCCTTCCCAAAACCTACCTGGCTTAATGTGCCCTTCTAGAGCAATTTTGTAATTGATTTATAGAACCTCAAGAGTTTTTAACACACCAGGATAATTTTTTAATTGCTGCTTTCTCAGCTTGGAATATTCTCCACATTAAGATTTTAGTGTGAATTCCTGTTCTTACCTGTCAAACGTTTTCACTATTCTTTTGATTCCTTGTGAGAATTTTTTCCTTCCACACAGAGAGCTATGGCAAAGGCAAACATGATATTATCTAGTGACAGATTTAATTAGCTTCCTCATCGAAGACTCTAGGTGCTTTTGATGGTGCCCTCTCTCTGTGAGTTTTAATGTATCCAGGGTCTTTAATTGAATTACTACCTTGGGCTTCAGGTCAGCCATTTTTCTTCTCTGTAGTTTTCAAATCACTTCAAGCATTCAGAATGTCCCAAGCTACTACCTTTACTCCTTTACAAAAGTGCATAGCTTTGATTTAAATCAGATTCCATTCAGAAAATGCAGTTTTTATTAACATTAAAAGAAATATGTGATTATCGTAAATGTACTCAGTTCTGTGACTCATTGCTAGCTCGGTTTTGAAGAGCTCACTGTGTACTTAAATAGTTCCTAAAAGGAAAGCATGCTCAATAGGTTAAAGTGCCTATGACAAAGGACATTGAGTTATACTCACAAGCATCTGTATGCTTCCCGCTTTGGAAAAATCCCAAAGGTCACCACTATATTATGGGTGCAAATGTCAGTCTGACCTGAAGGACTGTACTTGCAGTGAAAGCTGTTGTATCTTTTAGATACACTCTTAGATGATGATGTATACGAATCATCATCATGAAGTCTCTCCTGCTTTCAATCATCTCACAGGTAGCTCAGGTGGAAGTTTTCTCAGTTGGATATGCAGTACTTTTGTGCTTACCTGCTTGCACGGTTTTGTGCTCTCAGCCTTTCCTCAAGTTCTCTGGTACAAGGCAGGGAGCGTTTGGTGGTTTTTCCTGTTGATTGTTTCTTTTGGAGTTCCTGTGGGCAAACACAGGAAATACACATCAGCATTAGGTGGTTTAGTGAATTGTGGTTTAGCGAATCGTGAGACTGTTTTTCCAGGGGATGGTGAATACAGTTCAGGTGACACTTTGCAGTGAGGGAAGGAGCAGAAGGTGTGACATCCATGGCAGGTCTGGGCTTCACAGGAGAGGCTTGGGTTTTGCTCACTTTGTCTTTCACATGTGTCACAAATAGATGTTGCTTTTACCCATTATGCGAGTGTGCAAATGTGCCAAAAGCACAACACATGAAAGGATTGTTAAACAATAATTTTTTTTTTTTTTTGGTTTTTCGAGACAGGGTTTCTCTGTGGCTTTGGAGCCTGTCCTGGAACTAGCTCTTGTAGACCAGGCTGGTCTCGAACTCACAGAGATTCACCTGCCTCTGCCTCCCAAGTGCTGGGATTAAAGGCGTGTGCCACCATCGCCCGGCCCAACAATAAATTTTCTTGATTTAAAATTATATCTTTACTCTAAACTGAAAACACTTCAATGTCAAGAGTATTCATCAAAATATATCAATTATTTTGGAATAAATGTATATATATGTTATATATATACTATATAGTACATTGCACAAAGTCATATATTACACAAAATGAAAAGAATTTATGTATCTATAAAGAAGTTGTTTGTATATGTATATGTGCATTCCTGAGTATATATGTGTTTCTGAGTATGTGTCTTTATTTATTACTTTGGTGTACACACTGAAGTATGTAAGTTGAAATAAATAATTGTTGAGATTTAATATTTCTTTCTTGAGCTATATTGCCCTAATCAGTGTTTTTCAGGCTGTGGGTCACAATCCCATTAGAGTCACACATCAGATGCTCTACTTATCAGATATTTACATTGTAATTCACAACAGTAACATACTTTTAGTTATGAAGTAGCAACAAAATAATTTTATGAATGGGATCACAACATGAGGAATTGCATTAATGTTTTGCAACTTTAGGAACATAGAAGACACTGCCCTAAATCTTATTTAAGTGATTCAATATTTCTTTTACAATAATCATTAACAAAATATTATGCTTATATCCAAAAATGTATGCAATTTACTGCTTTGCCAAATAATTCTGAGAGGAAGAAAAAGGCATTAATGACTTAGAAAACAAAATCATGAAAGTGTGTATGTTCCTTTATTGATTTATCACAGTTTTGTGCTAGTTACACCTTTGAGTTTATTCTGAAATAGTAACTGATGACTCTGAATTCTAAATAGTAAAAATCCTTTGGATTTTAGTGATTCTTGAGGTCATAGTTTATATTTTTAAATTCTGAATATAGAAATAATACAATTTTAACCTAATGATGCTTTCTTAAATACTATTTGAATGTCTTTTCAGGAGAGTCTATGAAAATTTAGTTGCAATCCTGAAGGTTACAAAAAGGTGGTATATTTAAGAGATAATTTTTGAGATTGTTGTCCAGCTGCATATATTAGTGATTATTATTATGAAATAAGATGTTTAATGAAGCAGTAACTTCAGCATACACTATCTCTGTCGGCATGTTTTCCCTGACGTTTCTGGGTTCGACAATAAAATTGTGTAGCATCAAGAATATTCCCAGCACTATCTTGTGGATTTCTTAACTTCCATAATCACAAACCAAATAAGTGTCTTTAATCATAAAGGAAGCAGTTTATGGTGTTTTAGTGAAGCCAGAAATAAAACAGTATATTCCACATGTCTCATCCTGCACACAAATCAATTCGTATGGATCAAGGACTATAATTTAGCTTGAAATATTAAAATTGTCATCTTAGTCAGAATGGCTATGGTCCATAAAACAAATGACAGCAAATTCTGGAAAGACTTTTAAGAAAAAAAGTGCATTTGCTGTGGTAGGAATGTAGATAAGTGCTGCTCTTGTGTCATGAAGCATGGAGGTCCCTCAAAATAATAAAAATAGAACTACCCTAGCCTACAGTTCTATCACACCTAAACATATACACAAAAGATGATCTATTCTACCACAGAGACATTGTTGTTTACAGGTATATTGCTGCACTATTCACCATAGTAAACACACACATATATACATATATATATAATTATGAGTGTGTGTATATATATACATATATATATAATTATGAGTATATATAATATTTCTTAATTTCAGGCATAAAGAACAAAGAGTAATACTGAATATGAATTATTAAATTATAAGTAAAATTTAATAATTTCAACTAACCTCTTATTTACTCATTAGCAATGTAGTGATAATGTCTGCCTTGACTCCAAACCTTAAAGAAGATGAAAATAATGCAAGTATTAATGACTGAATTCTGAATTAAACCCTTCAGTTGTTCATGTTTTTCCTTTTATTCTTGCTGACAAGTTTATCATCAGCCAAGTTTCAAACATGTTTTATTAACTTGATATTTAATTAAATGTTTATGATTATTAATTATTATGATTAAATTATTTGCTGTTAATTATAGTATATTGTGAATGCTGCTTTCTTTGTTTTATTTTCAATACTATTTCAATTAGTTATAATTCTTTACAAATTCTTGACTAAACCCTTCCTGGAGGAGCTTTTCTTTGGTCTCCTTTACCCTGATTTCTATAGACTGTTCTATGCTAGTCAATGTGGAGACCGGACAACTGAAAATTTCTGAAGATTTCAAGCACGAGAGAATTTAGTTTAAGCTCTCTTTGGAAAGACCGAAGTTAAGACTTGAAGCAAAGAGGTTTCATAGGCATTTATAAGTTTCTAACAGTCTACAAGTCAATACTTGCTACAGCATTTGAAGTCTTCCCTTTTGCCCCAACCCTAACCCTACTGTTGATCAAATGTGAAAAATATGCTGTTAATATTTCTATTATTTTGGGGTAAGGAATATACTTTTTTTAAATTTATTTATTTCTTTATTAAAGATTTCTGCCTCCTCCCCGCCACTGCCTCCCATTTCTCTCCCCCTCCCCCAATCTTGTCCCTCTCCCTCCTCATCCCTAAGAGCAATCAGGGTTCCCTGCCCTGTGGGAAGTCCAAGGACCACCCACCTCCATCCAGGTCTAGTAAGGTGAGCATCCAAACTGCCTAGGCTCCCACAAAGCCAGTACATGCAGTAGGATCAAAAACCCATTGCCATTGTTCTTGAGTTCTCAGTAGTCCTCATTGTCTGCTATGTTCAGTGAGTCGGGTTTTATCCCATGCTTTTTCAGACCCAGGCCAGCTGGCCTTGATGAGTTCCCTATAGATAATCCCCATTGTCTCAGTATGTGGGTGCACCCCTCGCAGTCCTGAGTTTCTTGCTCGTGCTCTCTCTCCTTCTGCTCCTGATTTGGACCTTGAGATTTCAGTCCAGTGCTCCAATGTGGGTCTCTGTCTCTGTCTCCTTTCATCGCCTGATGAAGGTTAATATTCAGGAGGATAACGATATGTTTTTCTTTGGGTTCACCTTCTTATTTAGCTTCTCTAGGATCACGAATTATAGGATCAATGTCCTTTATTTATGGCTAGAAACTAAATATGAGTGAGTACATCCCATGTTCCTCTTTTTGGGTCTGGCTTACCTTACTCAGGATAGTGTTTTCTATTTCCGTTCATTTGCATGGAAAATTGAAGAAATCATTGTTTTTTTTTTTTTACTGCTGAGTAGTACTCTAATATGTATATATTCCATACTTTCTTCATCCATTTTTCCATTGAAGGGCATCTAGGTTGTTTCCAGGTTCTGGCTATTGCAAACAATGCTGCTATGAACATAGTTGAGCATATACTTTTGTTGTATGATAGGGCATCTCTTGGGTATATTCCCAAGAGTGTTATTGCTGGGTCCAGGAGTAGGTTGATCCCGAATTTCATGAGAAACCGCCACACTGCTTTCCAAAGTGGTTGCACAAGTTTGCATTCCCACCAGCAATGGATGAGTGTACCCCTTTCTCCACAACCTCTCCAGCAAATGCTATCATGGATTAAAGACCTCAATATTAGTCCAAACACACTGAACCTGATAGAAGAAAAAGTGGGAAGTACTCTACAACACATGGGCACAGGAGACCACTTCCTATGTGTAACCCCAGCAGCACAGACATTAAGGGCATCATTGATAAATGGGGCCTCCTGAGACTGAGAAGCTTCTGTAAAGCAAAGGACACTGTCACTAAGACAAAAAGGCAAACCACTGACTGGGAGAAGATCTTCACCAACCCCGGAACTGACAAAGATCTGATCTCCAAAATATATAAAGAGCTCAAGAAACTAGACCGTAAAAGGCTAATCAACCCAATTATAAAATGGGGCACTGAGCTGAAAAGAGAATTCTCAACAGAAGTTCAAATGGCCAAAAGACACTTAAGGTCATGCTCAACTTCCTTAGCGATCAGGGAAATGCAAATCAAGACAACTTTAAGATACCATCTTACACCTGCCAGAATGGCTAAAATAAAAAACACCAAGGAATATACTTTTTAGATCATTTCCCTTCTAAATTTTCATCAGATATTTCTAATCAAATAGATAACAGTAGCTATAATATGTCTCTAAGTAAAAACATGTGTGAGAAGTGGTATTGTCACTACATCGGATAGTTTGCTGGGAACTTTATTAGTTTCCTAGGACTAACCATTAGACATGGTAAGAAATATTTTTGTAAAAACATCAAAGCACCTTTTCTACTGTTCTGGAAGACTATCTTTATGTCAAGGAGTCTGAAGTTTAGTTTTCTCTGATGTCTGGGAGGACTGAGGCTATGTCCCAGATTTCTTTTCTTGCTGTAAAATCTCTCTGTATCTCTTAAAACATTCCTGTTACAAATGCCTATGTAAATCTTTTATCTTCTTTATTAAAGAAGATAGATTTATTTTATTTAAATTATGTGCTTTTATGGGGGCATGGACTTTAGTTCAAGGTGATAGTGAAGGTCAAAAGAGGTCCTCCGGAAGAGTAGCATATAATGATTAAAGAATGGCCCATCTTTCAACCCCCCCCACACACACACTTGAATTTTATATATGAATAATATTCATGTTGGATTAGCTATTCTAGAACAAAATATGGTCATATTCAGTGTCAGAGGAGCAGGAATACAAACATATTGAAAAAATAGGTTTCCTTTTTGCAAGTAGTTGTCAGTTTTTGAAATCATACCACACTTAAGAAGAGGGTCAATACAAAGCAATGTATGACAAGCCCAAACGGAACTCTGGGTATTTAAAAAAAAATATTTCCTTATATTGCTTCTGGGGCATTTTAGTTTGATCAGTTTTTATTCCTATATTATAGATTCTGATTTGTGGCTTTATGATGCTTGTATGTATGTTTTCTTTTTCTTCTCCCACTCTCTTTCTTTTGCTTGTTTTCTTTTTTTTTATAAAGACTTTTCTAATAGAAGGTTCCATTATTTATCAATGAATTACTCAATGTATATTTATTTATTTATTTATTAAAAATTTCCACCTCCCCCATTTTCTTCCAATCCCCCTCCCTCTCTAGTCCTAAGAGCAGTCAGGGTTGTTTTCTAAAGTGATAAAAAGGAGTAGAGTTGGAAAGTTGGAGAGATGAAAAGGTGATCATAATATTTTCTATACAAATATTTTCTAATAAAAAATCAACTTAAAAAGTAATAAAAATATATTTTATTCCCAAGTTTCAATCTGGAAAATCAATCTGGTGCATGCTACTGAGAGAATACCTTAATAGTACTTCTAGTTCCACTTCGGTTTAGGTTTTTTCAAATAAGTAATATGAAACTTATGGACCTGACCAAATTGTTGTGGTCCCACTGTTTTTGCTATAGAACTTATCTCAGATTTAAGCAACTGACCAAACAGAAAGGTTTTTTGCTATCTTAGCAAGGTTAATGAAAATTCACTCAGTTTCCATCTCTCTCTGTTATCAAGGAAAAAGTTAAATTAAAAAAATCTACATACTGAAAATTGACAATTAAAAATTGACCTCATGTTCAATTATTCCTGGGAAAGCGATTTTTAAAAATTGGAATGTAAACTATTTTTTTTATTTACAGAATCCAGCTTTTCCAGTGACCTATGGTTTATCATAAAATTTTATAACGTACATAGCTATGAACTGTTTGACATCATTGAGCATATGGCTCTAGGAGAAGTTTTGCTCACCATACTCCAATAAAAGTATATATAAACTCTAAAGCATGTTTATATTAAGTGTCTCTTAAATCCCCTGTCCTGAGTTAGGCTTGACCCTGGCCCTGTAATTGGAAGAGGGATAAAAAGAAAACAGCTAAGGATATTAAAGTACATTAAATTCTTGAAAGTAGCTAAATGAAATACTTCCAGCAAGGATTTCTATTGCTTATTTCCACAATATAAAAATGACTTCAATACAATGGGAAGCTAGAAGTTTAGTCATGGAAAGATTGTTCATAGAAAGGCCTAGGGGACTCTTAGTAAGTAGCTTTGACTGTTTTGGCTTCTCCAATTGATTGAAGCAACAAGCTAATGTAAATTTTCTTATATTAATTGTTCTTTTAATTAGAAACAACACCTAAGGAGGAATCCCTGCATGCCAGGAACTTTTTCATTAATAAATTTAATAAGTTGCCACAAAGAGTCTGTACCAGTCAATTTCTATTGAATGTCAGCAGGCAGCACCCCTCTATTGCCTCTGAATCAGCTCCTGATTCAAGTACCTTTTCTGTTTGAGTTCCTTCCCTGAATTCCTTTGGATACTGAACAGTCTTATTGAAGCATAAGTCAAACAAACCATGTCTTCTCTAAGTTGCTTTGGTCATAGTGTTTCAACATGACAATAGTAACTCCAATATATTCAGTAAAACTGTATCACAGGCTCTCACCCATATGTGTGATATAATACTGTGCAGAATCAAAAAAATTATATCTCAGAAGACACAAAGAGAGAAATGACTTGGGGTATACATCTATTAGAAACATGAAGATCCCCAACCTAATGAAAATAACCTTGGAATGGTTACATTCACCTGCAATCCCAGCACATTGGTTGATCTTTGGGCTTTTGGGCCATATCAGTTTTGTGAATCAGTGAGCAATATGTTCAATGAAGGACCTTTCATTGAAGATTAATGTGCAGAAAAAGTGTGAATGACACCTGACATCAATCTTTATACAACAAACTCACCACATACACATACAAACACAAACATACACACACAATTGAAACGCACATTGGAGCAGGGGGAAAGAGACAGAGAGGGAAAGAGAAAATTTAACCTGTTTAAGGATTCACGGGGAATGTTATTGATCTACAACATATTCATATTTGGAAATCTATTTTATATTTTAATTTTCTTCTTGATATAGGATGATCGGACAATTGTTCTTTTGATTTCTAAGGAGAAATAAATATCTTTACTCACAAACTATCAGTTTCATGGTATTCTTCTCTTGAGTACAGTGTAACTTCCTATGTTCTTGTTCAACCTTCCAAAGAAGAACATTTCTATGCCCAATATGTCCATATTGTAGACAAAACTTACCCATTAGTCAGTTGTTCTCAAGATTATCTATTCACAATATTGTAGTCTTCCTTTCCAAAGACTCTTATCAATACTTAATAATGACTTCAATGAGGACTAAAAGTCAAGGCTCAATATATGAACTGGCCAAAGAAAAAATCTAAAGTACTTTATCTGTGAATGGTCTTACATCATCAGGAATGGTGAATGAAATACGTTGAGACAGATACTACACTTTATTACTGCATCATGTATTTATTGTTTTATTTTGCTCTAAGAAATTACAGTTAATTTCTTGTTATGCCCAATTTATAAGCTAAAGTTTATCCTGTATGTAAATATATTAAAAATCATCCTGGGCTTAGAGCTCAGTGTTATTTATTCTTTCCCATTAGATCTGGGAACCTTGGAAAATGCCAGTGATACTACTGAACCCTCAGGCCTGGATGGAGGGGGGAGGGCCTTGGTCCTCCCACAGGGCAGGGTATCCTGCCCTCTCTTAGGACTAGAGGGCAAGGGGAGAGGGTAAGTGGGAGAGTGGGAGAGAAATGGGAGGAGGGGAGGAAGTGGAAATTTTGAATAGTATTATAAATTATTATTATTTATTCTTACAAATAAAAATTTAAAAAATTATATTTCTTATAGAGACTTAGAAAAGGAATGTGTTGTGTTGCATTTCCTAGTAGGAAAGAACTCATTCTTTCCTCTTTGCCTTTTGAAAAGCTAGTGTCTTTTATTACTGATTTTTAACACAAGGGTAGAAAAAAATTGAATTTTGCTATAAACTATCAAGATATAAGTGACACAATTAATTTTCTCTGGTAGGGAGACCACATCTGGACAGCAGCTGGAACCAGATGCAGTACATACTTAAAATGAGCATTTATCGTTATTCTGTAAGTCCCATCTGTCTATGGAGCCAATTAAAGTGCTTAATTAAATGCTAGTGTTTTATCAACATCCTTTTTAAAGGTTTAAATATAGGCAACCCTTTGCAGTCATTTTCAGGGTTATATGTGCATGTTCTTTAAGTGTCATGTCAATTTCAGTAGATTGGAGCATCTTCAATATCTTTTTTTCCCTTTATAATACTCATTCCAAAATAACCTTTATAATAGAATGAAATGTAGTGACCTTTGTTACATGTTATCAGTAACCACCTAATTTGTATTTAAAAGATTTACTGAGGTTGAACATTTGCATTTGATAAGATGCCTGTTAAAAGGATTAAAAGAAGCATTTAAAATTCCAAAGAGCAATTTGGATTCACATTAGTGTGCTAAAATTTTCTCCAAGTTATCTACATTTTCTCTTCTTTGGAAAATGACAGCATTAGATTTTTGTTTGCCTTCAGTTGACATGTATAGATGTTAAGCCTATAATTAATAGGCTTATGGGTTTATAACAAACTGAAGGATAATATCAACAACAAATATAGATATCTTATTATATGCTGTGTTAGTTAAATATTACAATATTGATGCTGCTAAAATTTTTGCGACTCATTTCTTACTATAAATTATAATGAATAAGTAACAAAAGTTGATAGATTATTTTAATTTATAGTTATGAGCTTTGTCTGATTAAAAAATATTTTAAGCAATGTCAGCAAAGAAATATTTAAATACAGTAAACAAACCATCATCACTTTTATACTAAAACCATCAATTAATAGTTTATAGTAGTTTATTCACAATATTTTTATATTAATATATTTTTCAAAATAGAAAAAATTTATAGAAATAGGCAATATTCTGATAATAATGTGTGATTATTGGTAAAAGTATAATCTATGTGACTTGCGTTGTCCTTCAAAAAGGCTGAAAATAGAATACAGCCCACAATTACTACATACTGTATGTGAACATACTGCAGAACTATGTAAGCAAATCATTCATCACTTTCAAATCTATGTTTATTGCTGCACTAATCACTAAATTCTTAAAATAGAACCACCCTGATGCTCATCAAAGGCAAAGGAAAATATGTTTTTTTTCTCTCTCTTTCTCTCTCTCTTTTCCTCTCTCTCCATCCTCTACCCATCCCCCCTCTCTCTGTATACACATACACACAGACACAAACACACACACATATAAAATTTGTATCTGTGTATAATTAAAACAGAAATGAAATGATGACTTTTATAGGAAAATGAAGGTAATCAGGTAACCACTGTGATAAATGTAAGAAGCCATACTCATGTTACAAATATAGAATATATTCTCTATTATATATAATCATGATTCAGAATGTTTTACATGTTATGAAATAAACAAGGGAGCCATACAATGGAAGAAGTGAATGTAAGAAATGTAAGAAATAGATGAGAAAGCAGAATGTGGTACAAGAAAGAAGTGTCCTAACCCACAAATAAGAGCAGGAACAAGATGGGGTAGTAAGAGACATTCAGGACAGGATCTTGCATTGGTTCCTTCCCTCTCAAAGTGTTATAAATGCATTATTATCTGTAAAGTGACTGCTGAACCTTTTAAATCATAATGGATCTAGATAAGTCATGATTGGAAAGCTTATGTAAAGCTTCAAAGATATTACAAAGCCACAGTATCCTGTAGTATCTTCAGTAAACTTAGAAAAATCTGCTAATTTAATGTTTTCCAAATGTTTCAGGGAACAGGACCAAAATAACAAAAGAGCAAACTATATTTAATAATCAAAAGCAACCAAGAGCCGGGCGTTGGTGGCACACGCCTTTAATCCCAGCACTCGAGAGGCAGAGGCAGGCGGATCTCTGTGAGTTCGAGACCAGCCTGGTCTACAAGAGCTAGTTCCAGGACAGGCTCCAAAACCACAGAGAAACCCTGTCTCGAAAAACCAAAAAAAAAAAAAAAAAAAAAAAAAAAGCAACCAAGAAAACACAATTAAAATAACAAACACTTTGAATTCTAAAAACATAAAGAATATATTTACAAATTTTGATTTAACTAGGAATAACAATGATAGTGTAGCTAAGAAATATACAACAACGACAATTTCTTCAATGGTACTGGTAAAATAGTATAGCTGAAGGTAAAGGAATGAAACTATACACTTATAAATCCCTGTGTATAAAACCCAACTATTCATGTACCAAGGATATTGCACATAATATACAATGCATATATCACCCAGCCTTGACACAGGGCTTACTCCTGTCTCAACTTGATGTGCCATGCCTTGTTGATGCCCCATGGGAGGCCTGCACCTTTCTGAAGAAAGACAGATGAGGATTATGCAGATGGAGGCATAGAGTGGAGGCAGGAGAGAACTAGAGGCAAGAAGGGAGGAGAACCTGAGATCAGGATGTTAAATAATTGAAAAAACTAGTTTATAAAAGAGAGAGAAAGGGCATAAAGTTAGGTGGGAGGGATCTTAGTGGAATTTAGGGAAGTACAATGGTATGATCAAAAGGTATAAAAATATTTAATCAAAACTAAATTTAAAAATAAAAAGTGAATAAATTTTATTTAAAAAGTGACAAGTGATGCTGACATAGATTCAAGAAGGGGAACAATTATTCACTGCTAGTCAGAATGTACCTGCTGTAGACACTCTGTAAATGAATGGGAAGTTTTCTTAAACGGATATAAATAGATGTATCCCATGATCCAGATATACACATCTTGAGCACATTCCCAAATGGCTTTACATGCTACTAGAGCGATACCTTCTAGTCCATTATCATTTCCATTCTATATACAAGAGGCAACCTATGCATCCATCAACCATTAGATCAATAATAAATGAAAGGTGGTATACTTACACAATGTTATACCATTCAATCATTAATAAAAATAAACTTTGTTACTTTGGACTCTGCAGACATCTGTGTCTTATTTGGATGATCTGTTGAGATCAGGACATTTGTAAGCAAACATGGGTCAGGAAATGGAGCTTTAGAGGGGTAGAAGCATAAGAGAGTGGTATAGTGTTAAAGAGGGATGATGTTGTAGGAAGGGGTAAATGGGGTGTGATATGGGAGGAAAGGCAAAGCAGGGAGTATTTGTGACAATAAATAACGCCTAAAGCCTTATAGGAAAATGCCCCACACCGCGCCCCCGTGTCTAGGGCTCGGTGCGCTATTACCCAGTTCGCCAGCTTCGGGCAAAGAAGCTGGAGGTTAAAATACAAAAACACACACAGACAGAGAGACAGCGACACGGGTCATCCTTGAATTCACCAAGAATGCTCCCTTTATTGTGTTCAGGGGCAGATTATATAGAGATAGCCACGCCTCAACCAAATCCACAAGAAACCACTCTCCTGCCATCAGGAACTCCTGAAGGTCTGGTGCTCAGAGCAGCTGTAGGCACTCAGATCATGGGATTACAAGAAATTCAGCATCTAGGGTCTCACTGTTCCCAGCAGGAAAAGTCATCCTGAAACCTATCTACTAATGTACAAGCTTCCTAAAATATATGCATATATAATAAAGTAAAAACTAAATCACTATATTGCTCAATGATAATAATATATATTCCATTGGATAACAAATAAAAAGTCCAGTGACAGGTATGAACTACCTCTTTTGGAGTTAATATCCAGTGAGTTACCACAGAATGCCCAAACATAAAAATCTTTTGTCAATACACTTTATTACTCTGCCCAGAACTTGATGGTAAAACTATTATATGTACTCACTCATAAGTGGTTTTTAAACATAAAGCAAAAAAAAAAAAAAGCCCACAAATCACAATCCCAGAGAATTTAGACAACAATGAGGATCCTAAGAGAAACATACATAGATCTAATCTGTATGGGAAGTAGAAAAAGACAAGATCTCCTGAGTAAATTACAGCATGAGGACTTTAGAGGAGGGTTGAAGGGGAGGGGAGAGGCAGGGAGGGGGGCAGAGAAAAATGTAGAGCTCAATAAAAATCAATAAAATAAAACTATTGCTGACATGCCACATCATATCAACATGGAGTAGAGTCCACATGGAGAAATCAAGTTGGTAGTTACCTGGAAATATTATGCATATTGTCTAACTTTCACAGTGCTCTAAGAACTATTTATACTGCGAGAGGGAAAAAAAGCAACTATCTATATAACCCAACTCTAACTCTGATAGAGCTATAGTAGCTCTCCTGACAAGACATGTCCTCTGGTTCAGTGGCGGTATGAAACTCGTGGGAGTAAGTCACTACTTTCTGATATGGCTCCCATTTCCATGCTGCTAATTGGGAAAAATAACTATGGCTGATTAAGTTACTGGACACTGAGTAATATTATTATATTGACAAATGGTAATAATAATAAATGATCCCTAAGTTATTATCTTTAGAGCCACAGATTACTACATCTGTGAACCCTCATCAGAGAAGCTTCTCTTTGCAGTAGATGGAAATCAATATAGCAATTTATGACTTATTATGTGCAGAAAGCAGGTGACTGGTATGTTCTCAGCTCTCTCTCCATATATATATATAGATAATCTCACATCTTCTCTACTCAAATCTCACAGGAAACGACGTGGGGTGGAGGAAGTTTATAAGAGCTAGATGGATAAATGCTATTCTCCAGACATGACAGTAGAGTTTCAGACATGAACACACAAAGTTGAAGAGTGTATGAAATGAACGAATCTTAAACATTATCACCACTGGCAAAATTTTACCATGATTGTGTGAGGGATTTGTGCATGCTAAACCCTCTAAGTAAATACGTCTCTAGCAATCTCTAAGATTTCCTACAGGGGTAAACTTTTCTCACCATGGAAGGGATGGATGTTGATAATCAAGTTTCCAGAGGGCTTTTCATGCTTAGAGTGTGAAAATTTAGCATTTAAATAAAAATTTATATGAATTCAAATAATTTTAGCATCTTGAAACAAAATTTCAGAATGTATTGATCTCTATTCACCAATTTAGTAGTCTTTGCTTGTATGTTTTTCCTCTACTTTGACACTGTACAAAGGAAAGCTCATGTAAACTACCCTGTATGTCACGCTCCACCTTCACATGGTGCGTGACATATTGTGTTTACATCCCGTTGTGTTTACATCTCACTTCTCATGCCAGTATTACAGTAAAATTCAGACTTTCTCTTTACTTCTTGAATCCACTTGCATGGTGAATTGGATAGAACGACCAAACTGGGAACCAGGAATAAAACTATCTCTTATTTTCTCATTTAATTGACTTGATTCATTAACAAAGAAAGATAAATTTTGGAATGAAAGGGCATGGAGGCAAAGAATAGCAGTTGTTACCTCCTAACTCTTCTAACAGAAGAAATTCAGGTAGCAATGAAAGTTTGAATTCACTTTGAGAATGTATTTTTGTATTTGTTTTCTATAGCATATTACTTCCCTTTAAAAATGGCCAAACCCCAGAAAAATAAAAGAGGAAAAGAGGGGAAAAATAACACTCACTTAAGTCAAGTGAATTAGTCAAAGCATTTATTTCAAGAACAGAAAAGAAAAAGTAAAGGAAAATAAAAGGATGCAATTTCAAGGATGCAATTTTGAACTATAAAAAAGAAGTCAGATTTATATCATAATGACCCGAACTGTAGACGTACCTTACAAATGCATGAAAATTCCATATTGATGTTATCGAAGAATAGCAGATAGGTATTTACAAGCATTACTATAAAAACAACTGAAAAATATTTAAGTTTAGGGTTAATAAGAGTTTTATAGAGCATTCATAATTAATCTAAGTAATACTGATATCTTTCCAGGGCTATTTGATCAAGAAGTGAGAAAGAGTACATGGTTTTCTTACAATAGCTTTAAAATATTCTAGATGGAAAGAATTAAAAATAAAACAGTAAAATATTAAAAGTCATAAAATTTGTAATAAAAAAGCCGTGCATTTGGCAATGAGTATAAATTACAATGACATTACATTATTTTAATATCATTATATGCATGGAATTTTATCTATGAGCTACACTGCATTTTCCTAAATTATTATATTAATATTACATTAACTTTGAAACTGTGCTAAGATAAAGATCATATTTGCTTTTGCTCCAATATTTGGATGTATTAATTTCTTAACAATACTATGAACACTAAAATAAAACATCAAGGTTGGTTATGAAGTATACTTTCTGTAATTAAACTTCTGAAGGCATAACTATATTTTTAAAGTTTAATAAAAACTTCGGCAATAGTCTTGAGAAAAAAAGTATGTTTGATTAATATAACCACAACAATGTGGTGTATCAAGCAAAGATATTTTCATACAATGTAAAATTATGCAGTATTTATAATATTGCAAAATTATTTGACCTTCAAATAATTTGAGTAGTCATTGTAAACATATTTTAGTGCAAAGAATGAGGTCTTGACTTGTCTTCTTCCTCCTTTTGCATTACTATCCTTACTTTTACAATAGAAATTTAAAACAACTCTGACTTCTAAGAGAGAAAAACAATGTAAAAAGGCATATTTTTACAATATTAGTATCATATATATATATAGTTTTAACCAAGTTTTAGGAACAACAATAATGTGATAATTTTGGCATGTTTTTAATTAATCAAAAATCAGATGATTTTTTGTTTATTTTGTTGAAAATCATCTAAAGTTATAGTGAGGCATACATTTTTTTTAAAAAACTGGAATTAATTTAACATTATTACAGGTTTGTATTTTATTCAAACCATAAAAAATCACTTCCTCTCCATTCACTTTTTCTTATTCCAGTCTAGCTACTTGGAAAAATCATTATCACTAAGGTTGATAATTAGACCAGGAGATATTGGAGAGTTATCTGTTACTGAGAAGTCTGAACATATCATCCCTTTGAGGCTGGTGGCTCAAGAAGAAAATGTAATTAACACAGGCATATGTTTCTATATTATTATGCTTCTATTTGTGTATACATTAATATATATGAAAATATAATGAACAAATGTTTTCATATTTTTACTTATAAGAGTTCAGTTTTCTAAATGATTTCTTTGAACAATTTAAAATCTGTGTTTCTATTCTTTTTTTCCATTTGATACTTTTTGCTTCTTTGTCAAAAACCATGTGTTCAAAGGTATGTGGACTACTCAGTATTCTTCTCTATGTTAGCAATTATTGCATTGTTTTTGTTTGAGTTTTGTTGTTTACCATGAAAACCTGATGCTGTAGATGGGTGGTACTGATTTGTGGTGTCTGATGTGAGGCCCCTGAGAGATGGGACCGCTCAACCTTCTTAAGGGGTATCTGGTCTCTTGGAAGGATTTTCTTACGAGTCAATTGTTAGGAAAAGTTGAAGCCAAAACTCAAGGTTTCTCTCTAATGTGATATCACAGTTGAGGTGTGTGTGTGTGTGTGTGTGTGTGTGTGTGCATCTGTGAATGAGACTACCTCTTGAAGTGGAATATCGAATAAATGAATTATCTCAAAATGTATGATGTGTTCAGTGGAAAATCCCTTCATATGCTGCAGTAATAGGATTGTTTATAATCTCTTTGAAATAAGCACATGGAGAATGGGAACATATTATTACTATTTACTGATGATGGCTTAGTCTTTCTCTGAAAGAACACTTGTGAAACTTTTAAATGCCAAGAGTTAATGAGTTTTAGTCAATTCCCCATCATTGGATATATATCCCTTTGATCTTTGTCTACTTTGTTCCTAATGCCCTAGATTATTATGACTACCTCCTCCATTCCCTAAAACTTGCATCCCTGATATTTATCCAATGTCCATGTCTTTTGTTGTCTCTAATTTCACTGATTTACGTGGCCATACAGCAGTCACATAGTTGAACTAAAAAAGACAGCCCCTTTTCACCTACCACACTGAAAACAAGCATATAAACAATATTTTTTGAAGAATATTTTGGTTCTGTTTTTCCTAAATCTCACTCGTTATGTTTCATTATTAAGACACCTAAATGATATTGAAGCCAATATGTCAAATTGATAATTTTAGTAATGATAATTTTAGACATTTTCAACTACTAGAACAGCCATTGTATCCTTCCCAACAGCTACTCAAGATGAATTTTCTCACAGAACTGCCACAGTAGAGCACAGGCTCACTGAATAGTTATGGCTATGTTGTCGCTTACAAAGCCTAATTGTCTCTGGCTGTCACCACTACTTCTTCCAATTTGTGAGCTTGGAAGTCACAGTTGTCCCTGAATCTCTCAATAGCTTAGGAAATAATTCTTGTCACCAGAATCTAGAAATCCAAACTAGCACATTCCCTAAGCCCTTAAGTTAAATGTCATAGTTTTACATATAATATATGCATAGCCTCCCATTTACTCTAAATCTTACTCAGATTATTAATAATGCCTTATGCAGTGGTAACACAGTAAAGGTTCATAGTCTTCATTATTTACAGAATGATAATAAAATTGTGGTTCATCTCTGTTCAGTAATATGATTGTCTTGTCTGAAGCTTCAATAGATTTAATTTGTTGATTTGAATCCCCTATATGTGGAGGGTCATCAGAACAATATTAACAGAATTAATAATTGAGCTATGAGGAGAAATATTTAATGCTGCATTATAGCATTGTTAACCCATTGTTGTTGCTATTACATGATTCAGCCAATTTCATGTAATTAATATAAAAGAGTTTTAATTATTTTATTGCTCAGTTGCCATTGATAATATATTTTATGTAAAGAAAATATTAAGCCAGTGAGATTCCTCAATGGATTAGTGGTAAAGAGCTTGCCTCCAAGACTGAACACTGGAGTTAAATACCTGGATCCCACACTGCAGGAAGGAAATAGAATCCTGGATTTTTTTTCTCATCTCTACACATTCGCAATAGTTCTCTCTCTCTTTTTCTCTCTTTCTTTCAAACACACACACACATATACACACACACATGCAGACATAGACACACAGAGACATAAATATTAATTGATAGGCAATAAATAAACGTTAAATATCTTGACTTGCACATGTCATGATTTCTTGCAGTAATTTTATATGATGTAAAATTTTCACACTTATCAGTTCAATATGACGACCAATTTTCATTCAGTATGTAGTCACCATTACCTATGCTTACATCATTTTGAGCAATGGTATTGTCTATCGTGATGAAGATTTTTGTCAGTTGTATACAAGTTGAATAATCTGGTATATGCAAAAATAGAAACAGAATTATTACTGATTTAATAGCTAGTAATTGTGAAAATGAATCGAAATCTAGTACTAGTATTTCATTTTTAGAAGAGAGATTTTATTTTTATTTAATGATTAATAATAAAATAATATAATCAAAACTCAGTTCCTTCCTAATAAAATGCTGGGTGTCAGAGAGATGCCATGGAGCTGCCACCAGAGACAGGCGTGCCAAAACTTTGCTGGTAAGTTACTGATTAATAGAAATGGGTTAAATTAATATAAGAGTTAGCCAATAAGAAGTTAGAGCTAATGAACCAAGCAGTGATTTAATTAACACAGTTTCTTTGTGATTATTTCAGGTCTAAACTACATGGGTGGCTGAAAACCAACAAGTAGCGGCTTCCCTACAACAGGAGCCCTCAGGGATGACCCCAACTAAGACTCCCAGCAATGGAGGAGAGGGTGCCTGACCTGGCCATCTACTGTAAGCAGATTGGTGGCTTTCCTAATTGCAATTCAGTAACTGATGGAAGTAGAGGCAGAGATTCACAAACAAGTACTGCACTGATCTCTGAGAGTCTGTGGAAGAAAGGGAGGAGGAATTGTGAGGGCTATAGTCAGGGATGTTATGACCTGAGCTCACAGGAGCTTTTGGATGCTGGATCAACAGTCAGGGAGTCTGAACGGGATTGACCTAAGTCCTCTGCATGTGTGTGACAATCCTGTAGCTTGGTCTCTAAGTAAGGCTTCTAACAGTGAGAGCTGTACCTCAATGTAAGCAGAGCACCTCAGTCCTGCCTCAACCTGATCATCGTGCTTTGTGCAAGTCTATGGGAGGCATGGTACTTTCTGAATGGAGATTGAGGACGAGTGGATTCAGAGTAGGGGAGATGGAAAATGGGAGGGGAGGAACAAAAAAAAGCAAGGTTCAATTTCTTGATATGTAAAATAAATGAAAAAAATGTTATTTAAATACAAAAGAAAAGTAAGCATAAAATAGAAAATACTTCTATCCATATGTGTGTGTGTGAAAATATATATGATGGAGAGTTAAGATCTCATAAATTCTGTCCATATCATGAGACCTCATGCTTCCTAAATGATTAATGACATACAAAATATTTTAAGGGTGATCCCTCATTCTTTACATGCTTTTCAACATGAAATAAATAATAATGAAAGTATTCAACAGATACTAGTGCCTTGAGTTTTGATTTCTAAAACTATGAAGAAATAAAGTTTGCTCATTATCAATATCATTCTGCTACAAAATCATAGACTCGATTGAGATATTATCATCGCAAGTGGAATTTCTCACCAAACACATTTACTTATACCTAAATCTTGTTGAAATCATATTAATATGTTCTGAGTGTTTTTTAACTATCAATTCAAAGTTCTGATAGACATCATTTTATTCTTTATAAAACTTGTAATTATGAATGGTTGTGGAACATAATATAAAAAATTGGACCAATAGGTTGCTTTGTTGTACCAAAGAATTGAAGGTTCAAAATTGAAGACACATTAGCTTCTTATGTGCATTCTAATTTTTGCTTAAATTTTTTAAATCTTCTGTTCTCATTATTGGGCAATGTTATTCCAAAGAAGTTTCTGCTTTTAAAGGAGAAAGTGTTATGCAGAGAGTCCCTAATGTGCCTACATAATTCATTTCTGCCCCAGCATCTATAGACATATTTACTTGGACAGTGTCCACCAGAACAGCGTAACATGGGGGCAGTCTCTTGCAGTTGCATTAATACTATCTGATCTTCATCCCTAGAGGTTATGGATATACTGAGCAGTAGTTAATAGCTAGCTATAGAAGGATTATTTAATTTTTCAATTTAAATGCCTTGATGATGCTAGAGGCAGCTCAGATATATAAACAAGTGTTTTTTTTTTTTCAAGAGTGGTTATTATTGCTTAGGATGAGTGATTGTTGAATATATCGTCTGGGGATGTGGATGTCACTGAAACCACATTGATACTGTTTAGAAGCAGCCTACCAGATGGTCAGAACCTGCAGTGGTAGAATGAGGACAATGTGAAGGGACCTTGGGCAAAGCAGCTTTCCTGCAGCAGTCTGGTGGTAGCAATATGTGATTGTGATAGAAACCAACACTCAAGCTTCCAGAAAATAGCATAAATTGCAAAACCATTCATGGAATTACTAAAACATAAATAGAAATTAGACTTTTTTTTCAAAACTCAGTTCCTTCCTGATAAAATCATTTCTATGGTCAGAAAAGTTGACTGTTCCTACTTCATAATACTATAAACACAAGTTACATATCACTTTTGTATTTTCCTCAGGATCAGAATGGTTTTACTAGAATCTCAGATTAAATGCACAAGATATTATTTTGAACATAGGGAAAGATGTCGTCACAAGGCAGCATGCAGTCCTAGTTCTTAAAAGAACTTAGTTCCATCTCAATCCAGTTAGTTGCTGGTGGGCAAGTTTACAAGGAATGGGTAAGAACTGCCATTATGCTTGGGGCAGGAAGGCAATCCAGTCATTTTTATATAACTCATTTTCTATACCGTGTTAGTTAAGTATGATGGTGTATGAGTTACTTATGAGAAATTACAGAGACTCCTTATCCTGGCAAATGAGTGACATCAAGGTAAAACATGATATTTGTAGTAACTGGGTAGAGCAAAAGTTCACTTGCTAGAACAAAGCACAGATAATACCACTTTAATTTCTCACTACAATTTAAGTAAGTGACATGCACTGATGTCAGTTCCACATTACTTTATTGCTGCTTCCTAAACATGAAGCAAGTCCTCCAGACCAACTTGAGATACCTGCAGTCCTTCTGCTGGCCTTTGTATACCTATTTACTCCCATTTTTGCTAACTCCTCTGATTTCCTGTCTTGTCACTTTCTTAACTGGCTATATAGTTTCTTGTACTATTGAGTTGGGACCACAATATCTGGCATTCCATATTGCAGTCTGGACAAAGAGCCAGTAAGCTGTGTGCCAGCTCTTCAAGATTTGACGATTAGTTCTAGAGGGAGACACCCTGCCAGAGAGAGAGAGAGAGAGAGAGAGAGAGAGAGAGAGAGAGAGAGAGAGACAGCAGACATATGTGAACCTATATACTCACTGTTGAATCCAACTAGCAGAATAGTATTTCAACAGCTAATATTTTGTCTGGAGTTTTTTTTTGTTTTTTTTTTTTGTCAGAACTACTTATTTTCTTTCTCTAACCAATCACTAGAGAGAAGAGAAGATGTTTTAACCAATGAATATGGGGGGGGGTGCAGGAAGTCAAAGCTAAGATTTTAAGTTCTTTGTAGTGCTGTACTAATGAAATTGATGGAAAAAATATATTTAAAGGAAAAATCAGTCACTCCAAACCAGTGTTCCTGAGTTAAGTCTACGCCAGTTGGTATATTGGGAACTCATAGAACTTGCAGCATGTCATGTGGATGAGGGTACCACCAGGGCACTCAAGAAAGTATGCTAGTTTATTGATTTGGATGCCTTGTAACACTAATATTACATTTTGACTTTGAGAATATGTAGAACTCAAAACAAAGTAACGATTTTCTCATTTATAGTTGATATGTTGTGCAATTTACATTTCTGTGGGTATTAGGTAATGGTTAATTGTTAAAATTAACTGTCTCTACTAGACGTCATTAAACAGGTTATACTATTTTGTTTTGTTATAATATTTTTCTAAAATTATTTATAATTTAAAATGTTATACTTTACACTGAATTAAGTTTATCAAATTTATAAATTTAAGTGTTTATGCATTTCTATTATTATTCCTTAAATAACTGAGTTATCATTAGATTCTTCTTCATTCTTTATATTGGTATTGTGTATGTGTGTATGTGTGTGCATGTGTGTGTGTATTTTTATCCACTTTTCTGTAATCTTACAGATATTAAATGAATCATGGAGGTTTTTTGTTTAATTTTGTGGGCTTTAATTTTTAAAACTTAGTTATGTGTATGCGTGCATATGTGTATGTATATCTGTAGTGTGCATGTGTAACACATGTGTGAGAGTGTCTATACAAGTAACAAGAGAGGTTCATGACCCTTTAAGCTAGGACTACACGCAGTTGTGAGCTCTTAATGTATATACTAAAAGTAAGCTTTCATCCTCTTGAAAGGTGGTAACCTCTGAACTACTGTGTATTTCTTAGTGACCTTTTAAAACAAATATGCTTTTCATATAGTCTTTCTTTAGTATTGTCCTTTTAGTATATTTTCTCTGTCCCTTGTAGGTATTATTTTAGTAATTTTAGCTCCTTTCTATGAATATACTTTGAATTATGTTGATTTTAAAAAATATTTCTTATTGTAAATATATCCTTCATTGCCTTGAGGCCTTTCTTTATAAAACTATATATTTTTTTCCTGACAAATACTCTCCAAGCATTTTCCTTATCTATGTGTCACAATTCAGATGGCTTATAATTTTATTATCAAATTTCAAATGTTATTCAATTTCTATCGGTTAATTTTTAATGATTTTGTAAGCATACTTTTAAATTATTTTTTTAATTATTATTTTTTTCCATTCAAAAATTTACAGCTTTTCCCCTCCTCCGATTTCCCTCCCTCTCCCCCATCCCCCTCCTTTCTCCCCCTCCCTTCTTAAGAGAGGGCAGGGAACCCTGTCCTGTGGGAAGTCCAAGGCCCTCCCCCCCTACATCCAGGCCTAGGAAGGTATACATCCAAATAGACTAGGGTCCCAAAAAGCCAGTACGTGCAGTAGAAACAAGTCCCAGTGCCTTTATCAATGGCTTCCCAGTCAGCCCCCATTGTCAGTCACATTCCGAGAGTCCGGTTTGATCATATGCTCATTCAGTCGGGGTCCAGCTGGATTTGGTGAGCTCCCATCAGAACAGGCCCACTGCCTCAGTGGGTGGACCAATCCCTCTCCTACAGTGATTTGCTAGATATTCAACTTAATTATATTGTTATCAGAACACAAATACTTATATTCCATTGCATTAAAATTTACCAAATTTTGCTATGTTTTAAAAATATGGGGTTTTGATCCTACTGCACGTACTGGCTTTGTGGGAGCCTAGGCAGTTTGGATGCTCACCTTACTAGACCTGGATGGAGGTGGGTGGTCCTTGGACTTCCCACAGGGCAGGGAACCCTGATTGCTCTTAGGGCTGACAAGGGAGGGGGACTTGATCGGGGACGGGGAGGGAAATGGGAGGCGGTGGCGGGGAGGAGGCAGAAATCTTTAATAAATAAATAAATAATAAAAAATATGTTCTATTAATGAATGTGAAGCTGCATTTAAAAATGTGAATTATGCAATTTTACTCACAGTGTTTAATGAATGTCAATTCTGCCCGTATAATTTTTATTGTGTTCATGTCTTCTGTCAATATATCAAGGACATATTGACCTCAAATGAGGATTGCTGAGTATTTTGTATTAATTTATAGTTGATCTGGAATGACATTTTAATTTGTGTGACAGGCTGTGGTTAAATTAAATTATTTGTGATAGATACAAATGAAATAGGTTTTTTCAAATACTAAATAAGATATTTAAAAAATGTAGTCATTACTTTTGCTTACTGAAGAATTCTCTTCTCTTACTTTTTTCAGAAGTTTGAAGCCTTCCTTATATATGTGATTATATGAGTTTATAGTCAGATTGGGAATATACCATTCACACATTACAAGAGAAAGTATTGTGTTATGTTTACACACTGTTCCCATATTTACTGAGTCTGTTTGAAAGATATCATATATCCACAAGCTGAACTAAAAACATACATGGAGGAACATACACTTTTTGGAAATTTATATTAAAATTATTTTATGATAATTTATGTAATTTTAATAATATTTGAAACATATTCTTTAAAATATTTTACCAAATAATACCTTATACTCAAAGTGGGGGCTTTAATAGAAATCTGTCTTATAGCAAACTTGCAGCAGACTAGAGAAATGGCTTACTGGTTAATAGTGTAGTAGGTGTCCTCATATATGTGAATATACTCTAAGTAACTGGTACATATGACTACTATATTTGCATAAGAAAATTATCATTCCCTTTAAAAATATATTCACTTTATAAACATAATGATTTATACTTTCTGGGATTTTAGCCTAGCCAGGTAAATTATATTATATATGAGAAGACATACACAATGTAACAGTTCCAGATTATTCCTCTTTCAATATCTATTAATGAGTTGACAAAGGAAAAACATAACTATTAGTTCTACTATGATCATTATTTCCCCATAGAAAAAAAGTTTACAATACTCCTATGGATTCCTCCAACCATAGAAATATCATAGGTCTGTATATAGTAGTCTTACAGAGACATCAGATAAACACACACACACACACAGTAACACACAGAGACACAGAAAAACATATATATACACACACCTACATTATACACCTGTTATACACAAGTTGAGTCCCCCAGAGAGACACCACGAGAATCCAGTGAAGTCCAAAATGCAAAAGCAAGGTTTATTTCTTTTGCCAGCAATTTGGGAGCTGTATACTACATACAAAGCAGCATAGTAGGGAGAACTCCCGTTGCTCATTTGGGGTTGACATATATAGGCAAAAAACGCAAGCTAGGTTTACTTAGGGTCCAGGGGATTGGTTTTGCTGAGTACAGGGTATGGACTACTTCTGCATGCCCTCTACCTCCTTTAAGCAGATATTTCTGCTTCTGTGCATCACCCCTTCCCCCAAGCAGTTACTTTTGCTTCTGTCTAGATCCCAAAGCTGTGTGTCAACAGGTAGCTAGTTGCTAGGGACATTTCGTGGTTTATACTTTTGCATAAGTTCCTGTTTTCAACTATCTCTTGATGTTACAAAGTTTCTTGACCCCAGTGCATTAACCAGCTCCTGATCAAGCAAAGTTTCTTAAAATTTTCCATGTCCTTACATAACTATGTACATGAAAAGTTTAATGTGCAAATTAGGTATGGTTAAAACCTAACAGTAACAAATGATAAAATACCACTGATAATACATATATTAAATAATGAAAATATAATATTGAATATATAGCATGATGAAAGCCTTATAATAGTTTGGATATTTATTTTTATTTCTGAAGCAGCATGATTTTCCATGGATAAATAAAACATCTGAAAGTGAGACTTTGATCAGGGGAGTCTTCAAAGTGCATCGAATAAAAAGGATACCTCTGATTTCTATTACTGAATTTCATTCCAAATGTTTCTGAAAAAATATCTTATACTCTAAATTTTGTAAAAAAACATTATGACACTAATCATTAAAAATTAATAAATGGAAGTATTTCAAAACATGTAATTAAAATTATGTTGATAATAAAATAGAGGGGAAACATTCTCTTAGTATTTCTGCTAATGATATTTCCAATACTAATTTTATTTTAATTAATAATTGTGATGCACAATTTTAATATGAACATGTAGAAAATGATGTAAAAAGATTGCGAATGTAAATCTAGCTGCAAAATAAAATCTTACTGAATGACAGTAGGGCAGATGCAGAGAGAGCAAGAAAAGTTGACATTGGAAGATATTTGTAAATATCAAAAAAATAAAGTAACTAAAACAACATGTTGTAAAAAATAGTTAGCTCAATTTAATCTTATTCTTTTCCTGAATGAATTCAAGAATGTTGACTTTTGAAAACTGAACTCCCTAGGCCAATTTGGTACACACAATTCAAACTTCTTTTAAGTTGGATGATGATAAAGTTTAAAATGTGCTCTGCTTCAGTGTAGGTTGCAAATATTGCATGTAAGTAATTGCAAGAGTGACCAAAGTGGTTTGGGAAACATATGGTTGCCTGGGTTATAAAAATGTTAAATAACACCTGTGTCCCTAATTAGAACATCCAATTGAGTTAACCCTAAACATCAGAATCATGTTCATTACTCTTAACAGAGCTAAGTTAATCACATAATAATGACTAATAAGAAGATGTCAAAACCATTTAAAATTGTTGAGGTTAATTGCCCATAAAAGGATCAACTAGACTCATCATGGTCCACTAAAGCCCAATTAGGTACAGATGGCTTTTTTTCCCTAACAATATGCCTTCAATTTCACACGTAAAGCTTGAAATCGCCTAAGTATTTTGAATTAATGTATAAATAAATGGCCAAATATACTCAAAGCTTTCAACTATAAATAAGAGTTAAACACAGTATTTCAATAAGTAGAAACCTATGAGAATTACAGATATGGTATCCAAATACTAAAAATGTTCCTCCAAAATTTTATAGTTATTTGCACAACCTGGTCTATGGAATTTATAGTAGACAAGCAGTTAATGGCCCTTCAAAATGACAATCATATATATTCTGCTTAAAATTGCAATTATTGTCCATCGCTGTGTATAGGACATTTACACAGCAGGAGAATAAACTTAGTAGAAATGGTGATAATGGTGTTCCATGTTCTTGTAGTTTGGCTGTTCACTTGTAGATAGTACACTTGTATGTTTTTAAAAGTATTTAAAAATGTAGATAGCATAATAAATAAGATTAAGTCTTATGATTAAAATATTATCTCTATGCAAATGAATAACACAAGGATGCAGATGAAATGCATTTATTTTTGTCTGAAATTTTGTGGCATAGAATTTGAAGTAACGGGCACAAAAGAGAACAATTAACTGATACCATTGCTATTTGCATTGGTTTTAGATATTAATAAATTACATAATTTAAATATGGTGATATTTCTTTTCAAAAGTTAATTGCATAGATTCCAGACCAGAGAGCAGATAAAGAAATATTTCTAAGAGGAATTGAGTGGGTTTTTTTTATTTTTATTTTCTGGGAAAGGTGAAAAATTCTACTTGTTAATACAACATGCAAACTGTTTTCCATGTTGTTATTTACTTTATATGATTTCTTCTAATTAGATAAACTTTACGGAGAATTATACACAGAAAAAAATTATATCCTATTAATTCTCTAGTGTGTCAAATTAAGCTAACACAAATGAAATGACAATGCAAATTTATTTCCAGTCAGTATATTACTAGGTATCAGGTGGCAGAATTTGATCTTTTATGTGTAAAACACAAGGTATCCATGCCTGAATTCTTACTCCAAGTACCTGAGAAAGGTCATCTCATCTGTCGTGGAAGGCAGCTCCTGCATCCCCAAGTTCCAGGGCTCTACTTTAGTAAAAGTTTTCAGAATATGTTCCCTCTCAACTCCTGGAGTCTACATACATTCATTCTAATGTGAGTTTCTAGTTTGCAAGCTAATAATATTTTAAAGAAGTCTCAAAATCCAGAATTTTTAATGGCAGCTTTTCTAGCATATTATCTCCCTATAATGACTTTAGATATCACCTACCAGTATTCAAATATCTCTGTTTGTATTGGATAATGAGAATAATGTTGAGAGCAAAGCCAAAGTAGGCAACCTAAATAATAAAGTGGGTTCTCTTTGGAATTTCATTACATTTAGGTGGTTCCTCCAGAACAGGTCCTATTATGAAAATACAGAAAAGGGGGAATTGTGTAAGGGAGGATCAATTTTAGAATTACATTTATAGGTAAAGACTAAACACACATATGAGAGAGAGAGAGTCTCCAGAGTTATTTTCAAATATTCACCCTTTCAAAACAGAGGTATGAACAGTGAGATGACGGATCTGAAATTAACCCCCTGTCCTGTTGCACGGTACAGTAAATATATATCATTAAAATGTGCAAATGAAAGATATTTGCTACACAAAATATCATCAATACCTTTTAAATATAGCCAAGTGGTTTGCTAATTCTTTCTATAGTATATGCATATATTAAAACACACACATATGAAGTTAAAATTTTGTAGAAATAGTATTTATATTGTATATTAATATGATGGAAAGAAAAGCAGAGATCTGTTTAATTTCTGGTTACAAAAACTACAGTTAGGAGTGATGGTATAAGGAAAAAAGAAAGGCAGAATTTCAAAATAAATCTGTGACTGAGAAATTCATGCTGATCTTGTCTCTGGAAGCTACTCTGGAGAACATTTTGAAAAGGTCAAATCAATTTCCTAATGTCAGATGCTGAAAACAGATTAAACAATGCTTCACAAGCAAACATTTTGTTTATCCATTAATTATTCTCCCGATAGCTGGTTAAAAGGCATAATGAAATATAGAGCTGAACATCAGGAGGTCCAGGAATATAGATGTGAGAGGAGCTGAAGAGGAGAATTTCAGGATGACTTGAGTAACACAGGATAAAGCTCTGAACAGTGTCCATGCAGCACAAAGAATACTGAAAAGTACTGCATTGTTATTTTAACTTAATTTATTTTTTGAGAATTTCATGTTGGAATACTGAATTTACACCGTTCCCTCTATGGTTCCACTCCAATTTGATCCATGTTCCTTCCTCTAATGCGTGGGCTTTTATTATTTAATTGTAATCACATACATTTATATAATCTATATAATGACATAAACATAACCAGCTTAAATCATTCATAAATTTTTGATATGTGATTATCTTTTAAGACGAAATTTTAATTTTTAAATTACTATCAAAGACATAAGTAGAGCTTAGTGTGGAAGGTTAAAATTGTTAGGAAAGGTAGATGCAAATTACTGAAAATAGTCATAGTTATTGATAGCAGGAAGTTTCAGAATAGAAAAACGGAGAGTTCAAAATTACTCTAATTTCAAATGAATATATACTTGTATATGAATATATATATATATTCAGCCAAACACATATGAAAAAAATTTTTTTATTAATTAATTTATTTATTAAAGATTTCTGCCTCTTCCCCGCCACCACCTCCCATTCCCTCCCCCTCCCCCAATCAAGTCTTCCTCCCTCCTCAGCCCAAAGAGCAAGCAGGTTTCTCTGCCCTGTGGGAGGTCCAAGGACCACCCACCTCCATCCAGGTCTATTAAGGTGAGCATCCAAACTACCTGGGCTCCCACAAAGCCATTACGTGCAATAGGATCAACAACCCATTGCCATTGTTCTTCAGTTCTCAGTAGTCCTCATTGTCCGTTATGTTCAGCGAGACCGGTTTTGTCCCATGCTTTTTCAGTCCCCGGCCAGCTGGCCTTGGTGAGTTCCCGACAGAACATCCCCTTTGCCTCAGTGTGTGGGTGCACCCCTCGCGGTCCTGAGTTCCTTGCTCGTGCTCACTCTCCTTCTGCTCCTCCTTTGGATCGTGAGACTTCAGTCTAGTGCTCCAATGCTGGTCTCTGTCTCTCTCTTCTTTCATCGCCTGATGAAGGTTAATATTCAGGAGGATGCTTATATGTATTTCTTTGGGTTCACCTTCTTATTTAGCTTCTCTAGAATCACGAATTATAGTCTCAATGCCACTGACTGGGAGAAGATCTTCACCAACCCCGCAACTAACAAAGGTCTGATATCCAAAATATACAAAGAACTCAAGAAATTAGACCGTAAAAGGTTAATCAATCCAATTATAAAATGGGGCACTGAGCTGAACAGAGACTTTTCAACAGAAGAAGTTCAAATGGCCAAAAGACACTTAAGATCGTGCTCAACTTCCTTAGCAATCAGGGAAATGCAAATCAAGACAACATTAAGATACCATCTTACACCGGTCAGAATGGCTAAAATCAAAAACACCAATGATAGCCTCTGCTGGAGAGGTTGTGGAGAAAGGGGCACTCTCCCCCATTGCTGGTGGGAATGCAAACTTGTGCAACCACTTTGGAAAGCAGTGTGGCGGTTTCGCAGGAAAGTCGGGTTCAACCTACCTCTCGACCCAGCAATACCACTATTGGAAATATACCCAAGAGATGCCCAAACATACAACAAAAGTATATGCTCAACTATGTTCATAGCAGCATTGTTTGTAATAGCCAGAACCTGGAAACAACCTAGATGTCCTTCAATGGAAGAATGGATGAAGAAAGTATGGAATATATACATATTAGAATACTACTCAGCAGTAAAAAACAATGACTTCTTGAAGTTTGCATACAAATGGACGGAAATAGAAAACACTATCCTGAGTGAGGTAAGCCAGACCCAAAAAGAGGAACATGGGATGTACTCACATATGAAAATTTTAATGAGAAATTACTTTCATAGGTCCTTGTATCTAAGTACTTGATTGATTGATGTTTCTGTTTGAAAAGTTGATGTACTCCTTTAAGGCTGATCTTTGTAAGAAGAAATACGTCATTCAGTTCATGTTTTAAGTTTTTAACAGCCAGATTTCTCTTTGTATCCCCACCTTCTCTGCGTGTGTGTGGTATTTTGTGTGTGTGTGGGTGTGTGGGTGGGTGGGTGAGAGAGAGAGAGAGAGAGAGAGAGAGAGAGAGAGAGAGAGAGAGAGAAAGAGAGAGAAAGCTTTCTTTTGTGAATGATATTTGATCTCGTCGTCTTCCAGACTGCCAAGCTAGCCTTATCCTCCCGCTATCATGCCTTCCACAGCATGATGGTTGTATAACATCTTGAAAAATAATTTTAAATAAAGCCTATTTTTCTTATAAGTTACAATAGGTCATGATATTTATCACTTTAAGAAAAAAAAGGTAACTTATAGTAGTATTTGTACAGGGAGTAAAGTTCTTGCTATAAGTCTAATGAGGTAGATTTTAGGCCTTTGAATTATTTTGGGGAAGACTAAAGTTTTTATTAAGAAATCCATTGATATTTTTGAGTGAAGGCTAAATGCCACTGTTTGTAAATTTGAAGTCAGTAGTGCAGAGAGCAATGCTTTAAAAGACTCAGTTAGTGAAGTTTCAAAAACAGAAATGTATTAAAACTCTACCTAGACCTAGCCTACCATAGGGGTTGATTCCTTGACATCTCGCATAATAAACTGGCTACATTCTATCTGTGTCCAAAGAATTTGCTTGTGACTGAATTAAAATGTATTTTTTTAGAGAAAGAAATTTCAAAGCAATGTAACATTGACTCCATGGGTTAATTGTTACTAATTACATTTATATTGCATCACCACACAAAACAGATACAAGAGGGGTAGAACGTAATATCAATGGGCAGTTTTGGAAAGAAATGAACAGTACAATATCTAAGATAACAGTCAAGTCACATAGCAACAAAAAGCTTTATTTAATTTATTAAAATTTGTTAGATAAAAAAAAATACCAATCTAAAACCTACTCACTCCCCTACTCCCATTCTATCCACATACCCACCCACATCTAATTCCAAGAGAGGGTAAGGCACATTGTTTTGTGGAAGGTCCAAGGACCTCCCTATTATATGTATGCTGTGTAAGGAATGCATCCAAAGAGAATAGGGTCCCACAAAGCTTGTACATATAGTAGAGAAACCAGGAGGCATGAACTATAATCAGGTCAACTTGAAAAGCAATCAAATTCAAAGTTGAACATGTACTTACATATATGAATTAGGCATATAATCAGGCTAGAATAAGGAGATATGATAAGCAGCTTCTACATTTGTATCCAAATATGAAAAATTTATGAATGTAATCAAATAATAAAATAAATATATAGTGTGATAATGTTTATTTAACATATAAAACATAAAAATGAATCATGACCAGATCCACACCAGTGCATCATTTCTCCAAATTAAGATGATTTTAGCATTCACTATTTTAACTTAACAATTGTGAAAAGGTTACATACATTTTTTGGAAACTCTACTTGTATTTGTAATTATAATCTTTATCTCTCTAGTGATCTGCCCTCTGAAAGGATGAGCTGTGTGTCCCAGTTAAACATGAGATAAGAAGGTTCCATAAGCTCCCTTTCTACAATATGTGTCATAGATAGCCTCTGATATTTGTAAGGTTTAATGTATCAACACATTTTCATCTTGTACTATTTATAATATGTAGGCAGTTTATTGGAATATTAACTTACTAGAAATTTAAGAGGAACATCTGCATTGTAAACTGCTAGTTATAATTGGCACAGAGCAAATGTGTGTGGAACAAATTTACATAAGGGTTGTAAAGAAATATAGAGAGATGTCTAAAAATAATATAATAGGAAAGTTAATCTTAACCAAGAGGAAATGTTTTTCTTTCACTACAAATGATGACTGAGATGGGAAAGTACAGAACATTGGGATAGCTGTTACAGTTCATGTAACTAAAGTCAGATATTGCCACAGTACTCCAACTTGAAAGACAAGGATACTTTAGCATGGATTACGAATATAAAGATCTTGTGGAGGAATATGACTTTGTAGTGCATTAAAACGATTTAGAGGATCCTTTTGCAATCTTAGAAAAATCCTCAGGTAACTTTGAAATGTACCTTTTCTTTTTCCAAGTTCATATTCCATTCCATTGCTTCCTTATTTTTTTTTAAATTTTTTCAGTCATTTCCTTGAGCATTGGTGGTGTTGATATGTTTAGAAATAAGATGTCTTGATCTTACCATGTGACCAATCATGTTCTAACACAAAATAATGCTTCCAAATTGTGAATTGAAAACTACATGTATTCTTTCTCTGAGTTGAGAAATGTGCATCTGCCCTTTCGTTTGGTCCATAGGATGTTGAGATCTTCTTGGAAGAATTATACTGAGCATACAGACAACAACTATAGTAATTCTACAATATTTGAGTAACTATTATATGAGAAATTTGAATGTGAGTTCCTTCTACCTATTTATGCTTTAATATCAGAACTCAGGGTCAGTTCTGATCTGTCAGAAAGTAGATAAATCAAGAATAAAAGGTGGTGGGCTGGTCTGATGTTTTGTGCTAAAAATGTCACGTGAGCTTTCAATGAATGCATTGAGTAGAACAATTACTCAGAAGTGACATTACATTCAAGTTTCATAGACCATAACCCTTATTCTTCTAAGATGTTCAATATAGTTTTCATTGTATGAAATTATTGCATGGATAATATTTGGTAAGAATAGATCTATAATACTTTCACAAACTAAAATTCTACATAGAGTTGCTTCTTTTCTCTGATTCTTAAAATACAGCACACTCCCTTAATTTTTGTATAAGATATTTCAAATTGTAAGTTGTAAAATTTTCTCATTTTTTTTAACATATGATCCTGAGGCTGGACTCTTGGGACTCCGTAATATCTGGGACTGTGAACTTTCTACAACCTTGTCTCAGTTCTTAGGCCTGTAACCTCTTTTCCTTATAGTATTTACTTTCAAATATTTTCAAATGTCACTTTTTTGCTGTTCTTTTTGCTTATAATGGCTATCAGTATTACTAATTTGCGATTCAGGAAGTGCTTTCTCAGAATGCTTGGACCACCTCTGTTACGTACTCATGAGAAATACAGAGTTTCCTGTGGGACTTTGAAGTACACGGAAACTTACCTTCACTAAGCCACAATTAGCAAGCACAAACAGTGTAATCCCAGTAATCAAACCTTCCTTTATGTCTTCTAAAATTTTCCACTGCTTTCAACCAGACCCTAAAAGCTCTTTGGTCAGTTTTTCCTTGTGTCTCATTTATCTACTATTATAGTAATCTTCACCTTAATGAAACACTATTTGGGCGAAGTCTATTTTGTGCATACCATACACTATGTGACTTGATTAACATGTTCTATTTTACATATTCAATACAGGATGAAGAAAACTAAATTGAGTCAGTTGTGTTTATTTATAGATACTGTAAAGCTTTAAAGGATTGTAGGCTTCCCTTCTGTACCCGTATCTAGGCCAGGCTATTTCACTGATATAAAATGTAAAACTGACTTCAGAATAGATTAAATGTCATTTCTCTTTCTTGAAGATTTCTTTATACAAAAATATGGTAGCTTTATTATTATCATTGTTGCTTTTATTGTTGTTGTTGACAACACATACTTACATCATCTGGGAAGAGGGAATCTCAACTGAGAAAAACACATTTTTATATTGTCTAGTAGACGGGTCTGCAGAGCACTTTCTGTTTGAATGATTGATGCATGGACTGATTGCAAAATGGTTAATGAATGCTACCTGATTGCAGATTGATCTAAGTTATGTAAGACAACATGCTAAACAAACCATGGAGAGCAAGTCAGGGCACATTTCTCTGGTCTCTACTTAATCTTTTCCTCCAAGATCATATATTTCTTAAGTTCCTTCTAAGGTTTACCTGAGTAATACACTGTGATTTGTACTTATAAGTCAAACAATTCTTTTTCCCCAAGTTTCTTTTGGTCATGGTGTTTTAACACAGCAAAAATTAAAATAATAAAAATAAATGGAAAAACACCTATCTTCCTGGCTTTCATTATAACCTAAAGAGAATAATACAAGATAACTTTTAAAGTAAGAGTTATCTCTCACTGGCAGTTTTTAACTTTTTAAACAAAAGTTTGTATTAATGCCAGAGTTTAATTAAATAATATTATATGCAATGGTGACATATTCTTGTATTACTGAATCTTTGTGACAGAAGAAGGAAGATTAGCCAAAGCAGGTCAACAAGTCTTAGACTGCTCTGTTACTGGGCCAAATTTAAAAAGAAGGGAGAAACATGATCTGTCCTTTTAACAGAGTTTATATCATTTTCATTAGATTCTATACAATGAATTGTGCTAAAACTTTAAAAAGATAGACGACTTTAAATATGGAAGGGACAGTAGAAGCAAGAATTATAATGAAACATTATAAGAGAAAATAGTTGCATTTAAGCATATTCCTGTGAAAAACAAAGAATAAGGACTACAACATAAACCATGAAAAGATCTATGGCAATTTTCTTTTTCTTTCTTATAAGTGAGTTAATTAAACATCAGTTTAAGATTCTTGCTGAACTTTTGATGTTCTTGGCTACTATATCTTCGAAATATTTTTATGTGTAGTCCATTTAGTATTGTCAATAAAATGATAGTAAATATTATCAAACAAAAAAGATAAAGATCATTGTGTATAAATTATTGCTTTACATTCCAATTAATATTCTTAGTCTTATATTAGTTTCCAGTGGTTCTGAACACAATTATATCAAAATTTCACTCAAGATCACATTTGGACCTTTCAGAAAAGTTATGTAATTATCCACTTGACTGATGAATATGAGAAATTTGAGCAGCTATTGAAGAAAGAATGGGAGAGCAAGAGAGAGACTTTTACTACTTCCTTCAGTAATGTAACATTAACACTGATGACTGTCTCCGATTCATTGCTGTGAAAATCGCTGGATTACTGATGCTTCTTTATATGTGCATTTGACTAGATTTTGCCAAGACCTTTATTAGCCATGGCATTCAAAATGTGAGGAATGAGGGACAGATCATATTTGGAACATTTGTACGAGACCATTTGTATCAAGGAAATAAATCCAGTAATAACTTTCAAAGATTCATGTTGCAAGAACTCTTTAAAAGAGAAGAAAATGAAAATGTTCAGATAAAATATTAGTTATAACAGATAGATCAACTATTAGGTAAGAAATGAAATTAAAATTACCAAAGTTTCTCACAAAGATAAAATAAAGGTTTATAACCTTGGAGCACAGTTTGGTATTGAAGAAGAAAAAAAAGTTATCAGTGTGTAATATTCTAATAATTTATATTCATTGACTGTTAAATAATGATGACAATAACAAACATTGAAAGTGCATATTAATGGGTCATAGAGATAGTTCAGAATTTAAGGGCAATTGTGGACATTAACAACGTTCTACCATTGGTTCTTAGAACACACCTGACCAGTTGCAACCATCTGGAACTCCAGTTTCACATGATTTGACACACTCTTTTAGTCTCTTCAAGGAATTATACATACACAGTATACATTCATACATATATACAGACAAAACAGACATGAAATAAATATTTTAAGTGTATATTAGTGACAATGGGGGTTAAGAGATAATGCAATTTTGTTTAAAATTAGTGATATTGTGATGATTAACAGGATGAAGATGAACTCCTAAGATCCATGAGATACCAATATTCAACTTCAAAGAAAAGCATGACAGTAACAAAAGGTTGTGTGTGTGTGTGTGTGTGTGTGTATGTGCATGTTTGAGAAAGAGGGAGTATAATGAAACTAGTGAACTTCATTGGGTATATTAGTTAGGAAAATAAATATCACATGATTTTCTATTGAAGTGAAATATGAAAAAGGCAATAACACAACCAAATTGAAAAGTTTTGCAACAAAACATTAAGGAATTTATTAGGCTGTTCATTTTGAGACCTTTCTAGAGTCACAAGAATATTCAAGCACACTGACTTCCATTCTACATTTCTATCAAGGATGAATTCTTTTCTCCATTTCTATCTATCTATGTATCTATCTATGTATATATCTATCTGCAGTGCAGCAACCTCCAGTTCTGAGGTAGACAAGTGCCCTCCCAATCAGCTATATACTCAGCCCATCGCTTTCAGTGTTGAGTAGAGACAAGCAAACTGAAACAATGACCATGACGTAAAATGTCCAGTTAATATCAATGTGGCAGTTTTCTTTTCTTTCTATGGTAAACAACCATGCACTTATTGGCTTTAAACAACAATAAATTATTATTGCAGGGAACATACATTATATGTAGCTATTGTCTTAAGATGATGGTAGGGCTGTGTTCTAGGTTTTAAACATTTTATTTAGGGACATACATTTGATCCCATCATCATTCTTGTACCTATTTATTTATTTATCTATTCATATTTTAGAGGATTTCTACAGCCCTTATTAATCCTTCTCTCTTAAACTGTTTGTGTGTGTGTATGTTGTTGTTGTTGTTGACAATGTTTGAACTATTATCAAGTCTCCTTTCTGTGGGTTTGTTTTCTTTTTATTTTTTCTTATTTGTACTTTTAGGAACTTGTGTGATTGCAATCAGTCCATCAATTCATCTTGACAATTTAGAAAACTTTTTTTAAATGAGGGTCAGATATTTAGGGCCCATAATACCATTTGCATTCACAATTATTTTTGCTATTTAGAGTAT
Organism: Chionomys nivalis; assembly: GCF_950005125.1. Taxonomy (NCBI): domain Eukaryota; kingdom Metazoa; phylum Chordata; class Mammalia; order Rodentia; family Cricetidae; genus Chionomys; species Chionomys nivalis. Next base: position 18,577,437 of record NC_080100.1, on the reverse strand, counting down.
TCTATCACTAGTTGTAATTGAGACATAGTCATCTTTGTAAAGAGACATTTCCTTGTCTTTAAGTGGATAAATCTAATGTAATTCTGATTACACAAATGCTTTTAAAGCAAATACACAGCCTATGTTGTCACTTTTGTATCATTTACTGGAAGTGGGTATGGTGCTCTGTAGTGAATTAAAGACATATAAAGAAAAGGCATGACTGCTCCTAGATATGGAGGTGACTAGGTTTATTGTTGATGCGTGGGAGAACATAGCCAGAGACAAGGAATCTAGGATAGTGTAGAGTATACATAACCCTCCGCTGAGCCATATAAGGGTAGGGATAAATGGAGAGGGGAGAGCCAGACCAAGAAACAATGGGGGGGGGGGTAAAAGGTAGGAAAAAAGGGGGCCATGTAACCAACATGTAGGATTTTATAAGGAAAGGCAGGTGGGGGAAGGGCAGCACAGCCCCTGGGCCTGAGAAGTTTATGGTAGGGGGTAGGGTATGCCAGCCAAACACAGCAGGTAGGGATTAAATAATGTTGTGAGAATCAGGCATCTGGTTGTACTTTGATAGGTTAAATAGACTCCTTGGGTTTGAGAGCTAACATGTTGTTTATGTGAATTTACATTTTATGTTCGGGAAGGATAACTTTTGAGGCACCAGATAAGGAAACAAAATCTCTTTGTGAAATGATTTGTGCTTTCTTTTCCTAAACTGGAGAACTGTAAGCTTAATACCTCAGCCTTTGTAAATAAATGCTACATTAATCATCAAAGCCTATGGTTCACTGTGTTGGATCTGAGTATATACCCTCACTATGTGTTATACCTTAATTTAAAAAATGTTCTTTATATGTTTCAATAATAGTTGTCTTTGAAAAAAGAACAAGTAAAAAGTTAGTCCTATTAAATCACATGAAACCCAGGATACAGTGGTTTGTATGGTTTCCTTTTCCAATAGCTAAGTACACTTCTCTTCATATTCTTGTCCCCAAGGATATCAGAGAGTAGTGTTCCTGACCTTGGTGCTTTGTGCTTGTTCATTCACATGTGGCCTGTTGTTAACATCAAACCCTCCCTCATAGTTGGCTTTAAAGAGGACACTCATAACTGTTCTCCCCACTCTTCAGTGATAAAATGACTTTGGAAAAATAATATAATTTAGCCTCACTGTCCAGTGTTGTCTGAGATTTCTGTCCTTCTCAGAACTGCAGCAATTCAGTAGCAAATAAACACACAAATGTCTACATTAATTATAAAGTGGTTGCCCTATAGCTCGGGTTTCTTATTAACTAACTCTTACATCCTACATCTTAACCCATTATTCTTGTCTGTGTTAGCCACATGACTTGGTACCTTTTATCAGTGAGGCATTCTCATCTTGTTTCCTCTCTGTCTGGGTCACAACTGCATACTCACATTTCCTCTTCCCAGCATTCTCCTGTTCTCATCACCCTACCTATATTTCCTGCCTGGCTACTGACCAGCATTTTGATTAAAAATAATGCAAGTGACAGGATAAATGATCAGCAATTCCAGAAGTTAGTATATCCCCTACATACAATCTTGGAGACATATTAAGACAAACAGGAAATCAGATTTTTCTTGAGACCAATTTCAAAAATCACAAATACTGGAAATTACTCAAATATCTATCACAATGGAATAGGTGGCAGCTACATTCATCAACTGGAAGAATATTAATGATTGAGAAACAGGTTGAAAATAAATAATAATTACATCTTCATGAAATTAAAATTCATGTAATATTGGGCACCAAGATCCAAAATAACAGCAAGATATTAAATCAAATCTAATGTCTACTTCAGGGTAAATGGAGTCCATGGGAAACAAATGAGGCTTCATCAGTGTTACACAGCATTGTGAACATATTTCTTTTTTCTCATATTGCTATTCAGTGAACACCTAAACTGTATAAAAACAGTTGGGTGTAATTTTTTTCCAATGGGAAAAAAGCCTAGAAATGAAGCAGTGCAGTATATCTGGTGACCAAACACTAGAGACGTTGGAGTCCACTAAAATGCTTGTGTTTGCAGGTAAGGAGATACATTGAATCATCACTGAAGGACTTATAAAGTCTGTGACCCGCGTATCTTTCATAAGGTAACAATAACCCAGATCCATGGGGCAGGCACAGAGATTGAGAGCAAATGGGAATTCAAAATTGCTATAAGGTGCCTGACTCATGGATGCTAAAATGATGAATCAGCATGGAAGAAACAAACTCTCCGTTAGTGACAGCAGTTCCACGAGAAGAGAGTGCTCGGTAGAGCAACTTCATTGTGGGAAGACGTGTCAAATTGTTACTGAAAAATGCTGTGCAGTAACAGCATGCCGTAAATAACACTGCAAAAAGGCACCATTTCATCCTCCTCAGGCACGCATTTGCATAGGGTAAGGAGAGGAAAGTTTCTGTCTTCCCAAACACCCCCTCCCCTTTCACCCTTAGATGATCTGTTGTGGATGCAGAACACAGTGGCAGATTTATCCCCATGGCTCAGCTTGCTCCATAGTGGTTCAGGTGAAAGGATTTCAGTAATGCCAGAAAACGGGAACTCAGAAATGATGGAGTCTGTTATTAGGTGACAAACTACAGCCTGGTGACTCTCCTGGCAACTTTGTGTAGACTGTACAGAAATATATTCTTTGTCATGAGTTTCGGGATGAAACAAGCAAATAAAACAAACACAGCAAAACAGTTCAGTATTAAATCGGATGAGCAAACAGCAGCATCTGCTTCCATGCAAATACTCATGTAGGGATTGGGGATTTAGGTGTGTGGTAGAGTACTTGCCTAGCAAGCACATGGTCCTGATTCTTGGCCTCTTATCTGAAAATAAATAGTCTGATATGGACCACAGTGGAGATAATCGCTTTAAAATAATTGACACAATACAAATGCTATATATACATGTATCTAAGATTGGAGATAAATAGTTTGTTTTTAATATTTTCCCACTTTACTATATTTAATACTTTTTCTACATTTAAAAAAAGATAGTTAACTTTTGGTCTTTTTTGTGACCAAATATTGTGATGATCAAACTTTGATTAGATGTATCAGTAATTAAATATCATAAAGTTCCTGTACTTTCAAATATCCAGTAAGTGATTAAATATCTTCCTAGAAATAATACCATTATTTTTGTATATTTAAAATTTTATCTTTATTTTTGAAGATTGTATGTAAATAAAATATGTTCATAATTAACTCCCTTTTCCACTCCTCCAATATCATCACACTTTCTTCAGCATTTACATAATTTATTTTATTTTTGGTAACCTACTAAGTTGATTCAGAACAGCCTGTGTGTACATGAGTTTGGTCAAGCAGTGGGTAAATACTCAATAAAAAATCTAATTCTAAGAGCAACTTTCCATTGTCAATAAGGGTTGAGAGTAAAGATCTTCTAGTCATTTTATCCTGAAATTTTGGGTGCCTTGATCTGTATAAGTACTGTGTGGGTAATCACAGCTGCTGTGAGATCAAGTTTGAAACATCCACATCATGTCCAGAAGACTGCATTCCCTTGATCTCCTGCCCACTCCACAGCATTTATAATCTTTCCAATCTCTTCTCATGGCACTCTCTGAATCTGGGAGTTGGTGGAATTAATATAATGTCTCATTTAGAGCTGTGAATTCAGTGTTCTCAAAATAAGTAATAAAAAATAAATGATTGGGAAATATATCTTAGAAGAGTTTAATATCTTTAACAATAAGTGGAAAAATCCCCCAAACTCTGAGATTTCATCTTTCCTGAGTCAAAATGTCAAAGATTAAAAGTACAACAGACAATAAATACTGGTTAGGAAGCAGGGAAGGTGAATCCATATTACCTGTTAAATTTGCAAATTTGGAGAGCCACTCTGGAAGTCAATGTGAAGACCTCTCAAAGAAATGAAAATAAACCTATGACATGATCCAGCTATACCACCCCTTGGCATATTTCCAAAAGCTCACTGTCCTACTTCACAGAAACTTTGTCAGCAATGTTTATTGTCATTCTATTGATGATATATAGGCTACAGAAGCATGATTAATGAAAAAGAAAACATGATCTATAAAAGTGGAATTCATTCTGCTCTAAAAATGATGTCATGACGTATTCATATAGAATGTACTAGATAATACACTCTTAGGAAAGAAACCACATATTCCAAATTGTTGGGTTCAAGTTCCAAATTTGTAGATGTAATCTCAGAATCCAAAGTAACCAGATAAGCCAAAAAGGTACAAAGGACCCATAAGGTAGGAGGAGAGGATTTCTAGAGATGAAGGGGCTTGAAATAGTTTGCATGATGGGGGAAACTGGGGCAAAAATATGGGAGATTTCAACCAGGGCAAGACAAAAGAGTAACTGGAGAGCAATGAAGAGAAAGGAAAAGGAATGAGGGATACAAATCTAGATTGTTTTAAAAAGGGCATATGTAACAACATGCATGAGCGTGTGTGTGTGTGTGTGTGCGCGCGCGCGCGTGCAGTTGTATGCATGTTACAGTGATAACGGAAGGACATATAAATGTGAGAAGAAGTGGTAGGAAATGGGCAGAGTTGCAGGTTGAAAACAGAGGTGGAAATCTTATAAGCATTATACTCATGTATAATATTTTTGTAAAAGTTTTTTTTTCGAAGTTCACAACTGGTCATGCCATGGACCCTGAAAGGGAACCAGCAGGTACTTTGCTAAACACTATATCTTGAAAAAGTTAAATTCTTTTTTATTATTGGAGAAATTCATATGTGGATAGAGTATGTTCAGATCAACCCATGCCCTGCTCCATCAACTTTAATTCATCCTGTTTCCTACCAACATTTTTGTCTCAGAACTTTATGTTTTTGCTTTAGTTTGTTTTTGATTTGTTTTGTTTTGTTTGTTGTGTTTTGACCAGAGAGCCCACTCAGCACAGCCAATTTGTGTGTGAGTTTAGGGCCATCTACTGGAGTAGATAACAAAATGCATGACACATTTTGTCAATAAAACTATACACAAAAATCGATGAGTGTAAAAGTGTAAGGCATTATTATTAATTTCCTATTCTTAATAAGTAATGAACATTAACATTTTAACCATCATGGCATGTATATATTTGGAAAATCAAAAAAAAACCCATAACATAGATATGAAATTAGTCATGCTTTATTTCTGAACAAAATTAGGTGCACAAAAATAATGCTGTCAGCAGAAATTGCTTTTACACATTATAGATGATACAAGTAGACAAATTAAAATGATACAAATAAAATGGCAAATCTATATATGCAAAATATTGATGAAACTTAAGATGGTCCCTTGATGTATCATTCTTATCATAAAGTGGACCATTAAAAGATTTTGGATGAAAGGACAACATAAGAAATCAGTGGAATATCTGCATATTATAATAAAACCATGGAAAATGTCATTGATTGGTTCATAATAATAAGTAAATACATTATATATAAAGAAAGGATATTTATCATATAACTATTTTATAATATTGTATATATATATTTTGCATGAAGTTTCAAGTTTATTTCTTATTAGTATAATCTTATACCATCATGTAATAATAAATACATTAATATTTAAAGTATGAATTGAAAGAGAGTATCTATAAAACATTTAAATGCATGCTACATAGAAGTATGAGTTCCTTACAACTCACTATTCTGTGAAAGAGAAATCCATAAGCAATGGATAATATGTTTAATTACTAACTTCAATTAAATATCAAATTTTCTAGTGACTTTGCAAAGTTTTCATATGAATATGAAATCAATGCAATTTTTAGAATAAATTTATGAATAAAAAGTATAAAACACTGCATACTCAATAATTTGTTGACAATACTTTATGTCATATGAAAACAGTGAAATTTAATGCTATTGTTGTGTGTTTACTTGGCACACATCATAAGTCAATTGTGTGTACAATCAAACATATATACATGTGTTCATGTAGACAACGCAACAGTTTTTTGGGGCAATTGCTGTAGGTATAAAGCAAACCTAGAAACTGCCAAAAATTTTTAAAAATTACAAAATTAATTGGTATAAAATCATTAACAAAACTCTATGAATCAATGGAATTGAACTTTTGAGGCAAGATCCAGCTTATTGGCAGAGGCTATTCATTCATTTCCTGGCTGCCCAGATCCAAAATAATCACACAGAAACTGCCTTATTACAACACTACTGGGCTGGAGTGATGGCTCAGCGGTTAAGAGCATTGCCTGCTCTTCCAAAGGTCCTGAGTTCAATTCCCGGCAACCACATGGTGGCTCACAACCATCTGCAATGAGGTCTGATGTCCTCTTCTGGCCTGTAGGCATACATGCAGACTGAATATTGTATACATACAACACTGCTTGGCCTATTAACTAACTCTTCAAACTGGATAGAAATTGCATCTATCCCATTAATCTATTTCCATTATTTTGTTTTACCACTAAGCTCGTGGTTTGCAGGTACTGATGCATAGGTGTCTTTCTCCCCTGGAGGCTACATGGCATCTCTTTTACTCTTCCTACTCTCTACTCCTCTATCTGCTTGGAATTCCCTCCCTCTCCTTCCCTCTATCCTCCCCATCTACTTTCCTCTGTTTCTGTGTAGAAAAGGTCAAGCCTCCTATGGATATTGGCAAAACTTGAGTTAAAACCGGCAAGGTACCGCAGTATGAGAATTAGGTTAAAAAAAGCCAGGCAAAGCATTATGGACAACCTCTTCTCCCACTGTTAGGAGGCACACAGGTAGAGAAAGATACTCAACTTTCTCATATATGTAGAGAGCCGAGGTCAGTCTCTTTCAGGTTCCCTGGCTGTCGCTTTAGACTCTGTGAACTCCTATGAACCCAGATACTTGATTCTGTGGGTTTCATGTGATGTCTTTTACCGCCTTTAGCTCATAATATCCTTTCTCCCCCTCTTCAGCAGGATTCCTCAAGCTTAGCCTAATGATTTCCTGTGGGTCTCTGCATCTGTTTTCATCAATTACTTGATGAAATCTCTCTTATGACAACTGCTGTAGGCACCAATTTATGAGTATTGCAGCATATGGTTAGACAAGATTATGGCCAGAGACCAAGAATACAATCCAACTTGACTGGAGTAAAAAAATAAGGTAAGTGATCTTTTGATGTGTTCTTGGAAACAGTTTGTATTTAACTTAATAATTTTTGCATCATTCTTTTTGAGGGTAGTTCTCTTTCTTTGTGGAGTTGTTTGTAGTTTGGGTAGCGGGGTAACTATAACCTCATAAAAATAACTTGGCTGGAGTTCTTTAAATATTTAGGAGATTAACACTCTGTCAGATGTGGGGTTCGTGAACATCTTTTCCCATTCTGTAGGCAACTGTTTTTTTCTTATTGACCAGGTTCTTTGCCTGGAAAACTTCTCAGTGTCCAGAGGTCCCATTTATTGATCATTGTTCTCAGTATCTGTGCTACTGGTGTAACATTTAGGAAGTAGTCCCTGTGCCAGTGTGATCAAGGCTACTCCCGACTTTCTCTTATATCAAGATCAGTGATGGATTTTTGTTGATATCTTTGATCCACTTGAACTTGAGCTTTATGCATTGCAATAGATATAGATTTTTGTACATTTTTCTATGTGTGGATATTCAGTTATGCCAACACCATTTGATAAAGAAGCTTTATTTTTCCATTGTATAACTTTTACATGTCTGTTAAAAATCAGGTGTTCATAGGTGTGTGGATTCATGTCAGTGTCTTCAACTTGATTCCCTTGGTCCATGTGTCTGTTCTTATGTCAATATCAAGCTTTTTTGTTTTTTTTATTACTATTGCTTTATAGAATAAAGTGAAGTCAGTGATGGTAATGACTCCAGAAGTTCCTTTATTGTGAAGGATTGTTTTAGCTGTTCTGTTTCTTTTTCCATATTAAATTGAGTATGATTCTTTTAAGGTCTGTGAAGAATTGTCTTGGGATTTTGAAAGGGATTGCAATAAATCTCTAGATTTTTGTATATTGAACCATCCTGTGTCTCTGGGATCAAGCCTATTTGATCATCATGGATGATATTTTTGATATGTTCTTTGATTCAGTTTGCGAGTATTTTAGTAAGTATTTGTGCATTAATGTTCTTTGTTGCATCTTCCTTTGTTTTAGGTATCAGGGTAACTGTAGTCTCATAGAAAGAATTTTGCAATGTTCCCTACATTTCTTGTTTGTGGAACAATTTGAGGAGTATTGGTATGAACTCGTCTTTGAAATTATGATGGAATTCTTTGCTGAAATCATCTGACTCTGGACAGTTTTTGGTTGGGAGACTTTTATTGATTTCTATTTCCTTAGGTATTAAAGGTCTATTTAAATTCTTTATCTGGTCTTGATTTAATTTTGATATGTTGTACATACCCAGAAAATTGTTTATTTCCTTTAAATTTTCCAATTTTGTGGAATACAAATTTTTGAAGTATGACTTGGTGTTTCTCTAGATTTCCTCATGCCTGTTGTTAGGTCTCCTGTTAATTTCTGATTTTTTTTTAATTTGTATATTCTACTTCTGTCTTTGGTTAGTTAGTCTATTTTGTTGATTTTCTTGAAGAATCAACTCCTTGTTTTATTGAGTCCTTATTTTGTACTTGTTGTTTTTATTTGAATGATTTCAGCCCTCAATTTGGTTATTTAATGTTGTCTTCTCCTCTTGGGTGAGTTTGCTTCTCTTTGCTTTAGATGTTGCTAGTGTAAAATTTTTGCAAGGACTTTACATAGGCTTTTAGTGTTATAAACTTTCCTCTTAGCACTGCTTTTCAAATGTCCCATAAGTCTGGGTATATTATACCTTCATTCTCACTGAACTATAGAAAGTCTTTAAATTCTTTATTTCTTCCTTGACTCACTGGTGATTCAGTTGAACATTATTCAGTTTCCATGAGTTTATATGCTTTCTGTGATTTGTGTTGTTATTGAATTCTAACTTTAGGGCATAAAATATACAATTAAAAAACAGCATACATCTCTAACAGAATTCTAAATGGAAGGATCTCAAGTGGCTGAAAGACATTTAAGGAAATACTCAATGTCTTTAGTCATCAGCAAAATGTAAATCAAAATGACTTTGAGATACCATCTTACACCTGTTAGAATGGCTAAGGTCAAAAACACTGATGACTGTTTATCTTGCAGAGGATGTGGAATAAGGGGAACGCTCCCCATTGCTAGTAGGAGTGCAAACTTGTATAGCCACTTTGGAAATCAGTATGGCAGTTTATCATAAAATAGAAGATTATTCTACCTGAAGACCCAACATTACCATTCTTGGTAATATGCTCAATCATACCACAAGGACACTTGCTCAACTATGTTCATAACAGAATTATTCAGAATAGCCAAAATGCGAAAACAACCTAGATGCCTCTCAACCAAGGAGTGGACAGAAACAATGTGGTATATTTACAGAATAGAGTCTCACTCAGCTGTAAAAAAAATTGGCCATCATCAATTTGCAGGCAATGAATAGAACTAAAAAAAAAAGTCATCCTGAGTGACTCATAAACCAAACACAGAGATATGCTTACTCATAAGTGGATACTAGATATAAAACAAAGGATCACTGGGCTGTAATCCACATCTCTAGAGAATCTAGGTAGTGAGGAGGACCCTAAGTAAAACAGATGGATTTCCCTGGGAAGGGGAAATAGATGAGATCTTCTGGATATACTGGCCTCAGGGGAGTGGTAGAAAGGAAGGAGATGGGAGAATGAGAACATCAGTGACTGGGATGGTCAAGCTAGGGGAACAAAAGAGAGGAAGAACAATGAAAGAGCTATCTTAATAAACGGAACCATTGTGGGGTAAAGAGAAACCTGGTGCTAGGAAAATTCCCAAGAATTCCCAAGGCTGACCCCAGCTAAGACTCCTAGCAATAATTGAAAGGTACCTGAACTGACCTTTCTCTGTAATCAGATTGGTGACTTCACTAATTGTCATCAAAGAACTTTCATCCAGTAACTGATGCAATCAGAAGCAGAGATCCACAGCTAAGCACCAGACAGGGCTCCAGGAGTCCAGATGAAGAGAGGAAGGGCAGATTATATGAGCAAGGGGATGGGTCAAGATCTTGACAAGAAAACCAACAGAGGCAACTGAGCTTACAGGAACTCATGGAAGCTCATGGACTATAAACTGGCAGCTGGGAAGTCTACACAGGACTGAACTAAGCCCTCTGAATGTGGGTGACAGTTTCGCTGCTTGATCTCTTTGTGGAAAACATGGCAGTGGAACCATGATCTGTCCCAGGTCCATGGACTAGTTTTGGAGTTCATTACCTATGATGCGGTGCCTTGCTCAGTCTGAGGACTGTATTGGTCCTGCCTCGATTCGAGGTGGGAGATTTTGCGGTCTCCCCATGTGATGCATTGTTATTTCTGAGGCATAGATAGGAGGTTGGGTATGAGGATAGTTGGTGGAGGGGAGGTAGGGAGTAATGTGGTTGGTACATAAAAGGAATAAAAATTTTGAAATAGAAAAGATCAGAAAAAATAATTTGTCAGTGTTTCTTCTGTTTCTACTTTGTGGAATAATTTGAGGAATATTGGTAGCAGCTCTTTTAAAGTCTTGTGGAATCTGTGCCTAAAGCTGTCTGGCCCATTCTTGTAATTGTTTATATGGTATTGGTTTAAATTTGCTAAGCTGTATCTATTTACAAAATTGCCCATTTATTTTGATTTTCCAATTTTGTGGAAAACCTAAACTAGGTTTTTGAAGTATGACCTAATGATTCTTTGGATTTCCTTTCTGTCTCTTGCTATGCCATCCTTTTTATGTCTGATTATGTTAATTTGTATATTCTCTCTGTCTTCTTGCTAATTGGATAAGCATTTGTCTATATTTTTAATTGTTTCAAACAATCAAATTTTTGCTTTATTGTTGCTTTGCAACTTTGCATTGTTATTTGTTTTTTATTTTTATTTTAGTTTATTTTTTTGCTTTTTTTAATTTTAGCCCTCAGTTTGGTTATTTCCCACTGTCTCCTCTTGGGTATGTTTGCTTATTTTTTTTTCTAGAGATTTTAGGTATACTTTAAGTTGTTATTGTGAGATCTCTCTAACTTCTTTAGAAACGCATGTAGTGATGTGAACTTTGTTCTTTACACTACTTTCATTGGGTCCCCTAAGTTTGGCTATGCTGTGCATTCATTTTATTTTAATTCTAGGATATCATTAATTTTTTCCACATTTCTGACTTAACTCAATAATCATTGATAGAGAATTGTTCTGATTCCATGAGTATGTAGATTTCTTTATGTTTCTATTTCCTTGAAATCCAGCTTTATTTTGTAGTGGTTGGTAACATGCAGGGAGTTAGTTCAATTTTCTTGTATGTTTTGAGACATGCTTTCTGACAGAGTATGTGGTCCGTTTTGGAGAATCATCCATGAAATACTAAGAATAAGTTGTATTCTTCTGTTTTTGGGGTGAAATGTTCTCTAGATAACTGTTAGGTTCATTTGGTTCATAAGTTTTGTCAGCCCCAGTGTTTTCTTTTTTAGATTTTTACTGGATGACCTTTCAGTCGGTAAGAGTGGGATATTAAAGTGTCCCACTATCAGTGAGTGGGATTCACGTGTAATTTAAGGTTCTGAAGTGTGTCCTTTACAAATGTAGCTATTCTTGGCTTTGGGGCATAGCTGTGAAGAATTGAGAAATCATCTTAGTTGATTTTATGTTTGATGAGTGTAATGTGTCTTTCTTCATCTCTTTTGATTAACTCTGTCTTGAAGTCTATTTTGTTAGATATTAGAATGGCTATATTAGCATATTTCTTGGGTGGATTTTCTTGGTAAATCTTTTTCCAACCCCTCCTTCAGAGATAATGTCTCTATGATTTTGAAGTGTGTTTCTTGTATGCAAGACCTAGACGGATCCTGTTTTGTCTTTTATTTGGGCAACTGAGTCTATTGATATTGAAGATATCAATGAACAATGTTTGTTAATTCTTGTTGATATATTATTGGTGATGGTGACAGTAGTGTGCATATGCATAGGTATGCAGGTAGGTTTCTAATTGGGGTTCTGCTGATGTGATATTACCTACTATCTGTGTTTTTGTGGGTGAGTTTGACTCCATTTGTTGGAATTTTCATTCTAATGCTTTATGCACAGCTATATTTCTGGATAAGTAATTTTAGCATGCTTTATAAAAACCCAGAGACTGATATAGCAGTGCAACCTTAAGGTCAGGAAGGCAAAATAGCTAGCCACTGACTCTTACTCTGTCTCAGTCTGAAATGGCAATCCTGCCACCAGGAATCTCATGTTGAGAGCTTTCTCCTTCCTACTTATATTTCTTTTTAGGACTGGGATTAAAGGTATACTGCTGTGTTTCTTTGGCAAAGTAGTTTGGCTATTGGGATTAAAGGTGTGTTTCACTACTTCCTGGTCTGTATGGCTGTTCAGTGGTATTGTTTTATTCTCTGATCTTCAAAAAAACTTTATTTCTTAAAACACAAATGAAATATCACTACAGCTATTGTTTGAATTTAATTTAATATAGAATATCATGTTTTTTTCAATCTATGCTTATTGAAAGTTTTGCTGGGTATAGTAATCTTGGCTGGCATATGTGGTCTCTTAAAGACTACGGGACATCTGCCAAGTCATTCTGGCTTATAGAGTCTCAATTAAAAAGTCAGATGCAATTCTAATAGGTCTGCTTTATATGTTAACAAATATATTTTATATTGACCTGCTATCTCATAGTATTAATGCATACAGGCAGACTTACTCAAGTGAACTATATTTATATCTTTTGTAGATTCATTTCTAAAGTACATTTAACTGAATATAAAAGATGTGCCTTAAAAATTTGTACGTATTTTCAAGTGAACAGAGTTATTGTGATATCAAAAAGCTGTTTTTATTTCCTAAGCTAAAAGTTGCACATAGGTTGAAAAAAAATGATTGCTTGATGCTAATGAATATTATTAGAATATTTTGGAAACTCCGTGGGTGCATATTTCTCAGATTAAGAAAAAATATCTGGGTATATGTTTGCAAAAGACTTTCCTTCACATTCCATATTGCTAAATTGATATTAGGTTTAAATAATATTCAACAATGTCGTTGCACAGGTAAATAATAATAGTGATTGCAAGAAAATCTGTTCCTTATTTAATATTGTAATTTTGCTTTTATTTTTAATATGATCTTGGACAAACCCAAGATGATATACATGCTTGAAAAGGTGTTTGCATTTAGCTATACCCTGAGTATCACTATTGCTATTATGTTATTCTTCTGTGTTTCCTTTTATTAACTTTTAAATTTTGATATGATTGGAATTCTTAAAATGTTAAGGCTATTTTTATGCATAAATTCTTATTTGAAACTTTTATTCATACAAAGTATTTATGAAAATAAATGATAAATATATGTACAAGAAATTGAGTAGAACTCATACAGCATTACCAACAAATTCTATCTTAAACAGCAAATAAATGTGATAAAACATAGAAGGGAACTTGTAGGATCATAAAAATCTAAGTCACTCAGCTGACTTTATTTTTTTGATACAAGATTTGAATAATTCAAGATAAAGCTTTTAAAAATTCATAGTGCTTCATATTATGAAGTTATTGATTAATGTCTTTGGTAAAGTACACTATTATCTCTGATTACACCAAGGTCATCTTGAAGAAGAAGACCAAAGTAAAAAAGTTCTACATATGAAATATGAGAAGCTAATACATAATTCATATTCAGCAGATAACATAAAGGTTAACCCCTTGGAGAATCTGAAAATAATATTCATGTTCTTCTAACAATTCTTATACTGGCAATTTGGAAAATGCCAGTATTTTATGACTGCCTATTCTTGTATTATGCCATGAATTAATTCATTTTTACCTTACTATTCCTGGGAGAGAAATAAGTTAATAACCTGAAAGAGACTTATAAAATTAAATAAGACACGATTCTTTAACTGTATACCTTTCCCAGAATACTCTGCAATCACGGCATTTTATCCACTGAGCTCCACAGGATGCCATTTTTACTTTATCCTGGATAACTGAGAAATTATTTATGCTTTTTCCATAAACACAAATACTTATTTTCAATTTACACTCCAATAATGGAAATATTTGTATACTATCTTAAGTTAGGCCAAGGTGCTTTTGTCTTTTTTTAATTTTGGAAACTAAGATTCATCATATCAAAAAAATTGTTAAGGTTGCAAAGGCATCTCATTAAACAAAAAGGATTGTTTGATAGTATCTGGAATTCAACTTGGTTCTGCCATATATTTTTGTCTTTGTGCGGATGTCTATTATTCTCTGTATCATAACTGTTCTCACATATGCAAATGGCAGCATCTGAGTTGGGTATTTTGGGGAGCTTCAAAAATAAACAAAGAAAACCATTTGGCAGATTTCAGCATTTTATAACTATTAGCTAAACTATTTTGTGAAGAAAATTTTCGAAGATACTGGCATCCAAAAATTGTTTATAATTTTTATTCACAGTTACCGTTGTAAAGCATTTTAAATCAAAACATCTGATATGTCATTTAGAGTGTAGAGTATTGCCTTTCAAATTCCCACCTTGTTACTCCAACCATAGTGCTATTTCAAACAATAAAATATAGTTTGGGAGTCTGGAGAGATGGTTCAATTTATAAGAGCACTGACTGCTCTTCCATAGGACCCAGGTTTAATTCTCAGCACTCAACTGAGTACTCACAACTGTCTATAACTTCAGATCCTGAGGTCATCATAGGCAGACTTTTCTGTCCCACCAATCAGTACCCCAAGGAACCATAACAAACTTGAAATTATTTGTAAATGCTCAGACAATAGCTCAGGTTTGTTACTAAGTCTTACATTTTTAATTAACCCAAATATTTTACCTCTTCTATGCCACGTGTCTGGGTACCTTTTATTAGTACAGCAAGATTATCTCCTTCGCTCCATGCCTTCTTGAGATCCTGAGACTTCTCTTCTTTTTCTTGCCCATTTTTGGCTGCCAATTCTGCCTACCTTTTACCTTTCCCACTATGGGCCAGTCAGCTTCTTTATTAAACCAACCAGAGTGCAATATATTCACACTGTGTAAAAGAATATTCAACATGACCTAGCACCTTCACACAGACATACACATGCATACAAAACACCAATGCTCATAAAACAAAAAATAAAATAATTTAAAAAATGGAGTATCTGGTTAAAGAGCAAGTTACTTTATAAAGACAAATTTTATTAAATTTATACAGGGTTTAAAATTAGGATTCCTATTAAACACTAAAGAAAAATATGGTTCTCAATAAAAGTAAAAGGTCAGTTTTCTCTCCAATCTTTAGGTCGTCAGTAAACAACATTGACTGTATATTCAAAACAGTGCTTCAGTTTGGACTTTTTTGAGATTTCTCTATTCCCCAAATTTCAGTGTTGTTCATCATTGTTTATCATTTTGAGTACATGATCATTTTTTTCACAGATGACAGTGATTCTACATCAAGAATATTCCAAGACTCTTAAAATGGAAACCTGAATACATATTTTGGAACTTAAAATATAATTTTGCCCTCTTCATAAAATTCCCTCCTTTTGAGACAAGGCTCCACTTGCTCTGTAGACTGGAATGGTCTTGAACTTACAGAGATCTTCCTGACTCTACCTCCTAGGATTAAAGACTTGTACCACCACCTGTACCACCACCGTCCTACTCATAAAATTCCCTTTTTTCTTGTTGCATTCCTCATAAACACTAGTGCTTACATAATGTTTCACACAACTTAAGTATTCAGCTTCAACTCCTTACCAACTACTTTCTGCAGTTATATTGTTTCCTTTGTAGATCTCAGGAAGAACGGGTGATTTTTCATTATTGGGCATGACTGTGTGTGCTTTTCCCAGTGTCTTTAACATATTTTTGATCAGTTGCCACAGTCTTCTTGAAGTTTTACATAGAAGTACTCTCAAATATTTAAATAATATATGTTTTTTTGTTACTATACAGGATAGTTTCATCATAGTGTCTGCTTCTATGTAATCTACATACATTAACTATGTATTTTCTTTATGTATTATATCTTCTTTAGAATATCGGTTTTGGGAATTGAAACTTGTCCTGCATTTTCAGTACAATATATTGATTCTTACAGTGTTGCCTGATTAAAAATTCCTTACAAAAGGGATATTTTAGCAATGGTTGTGTTCATAGATAGACAGCATTGCAAAATGTTTTTGTAAAGTTAAAGTAATTAGAGCTCACATTCTATCATTATCATTTTCAATTATACAAGAAATCTATTTTTTTTACAAAAATAGATTTGTATCTCATACAGTAATATTGACTGCAGTTTCTCCCCCCTCCACTCTTCCCAGCTCCCTCCCTCACAACTGCCCTTTCTCCCGGGTCTATTCCCCCTTTATTTCCTCTTCAGAAAAGAGCAAGACTCTAAGGGATGACAGCCAAAAAAGACAAAACAAGATAAAATAAGTTAATGCAAAGCCCATTTACTGAGGCTGGAAAAGGCAACCCAACAGATGAAAAATATCTCTTGAGCAAGCAAAAGTGTCAGAGATACACCCACTCCCTTTCTTAAAACAGTCATACATAAAGGCAGAGCTACTTGAGCAGAACAACGCAGGCCTGTGCTGCAACGTCAGTCTCTCTGAGCCCATATGAGCCCTGTTGACTTGATTGGTGGATCGTTTTCACCTAGAGTTCTCCATCTCGTCTGCCTTCTATAGTCTTTTGTTCCTCTCATCTGCACGATTCCCTGATCTCTGAGTGGGAGGTCCTGGAAGACTTTCTTTTCACATGGAGAGTTCAATTATGCTAACAGAAAGATGGTTCTTAAACTTTGCATTCTTTAGTCTTTCTTGTCATACTGGAGATATTACTTAGCTCACATCCTTGCTATTATAATATTAATACATAGTATAAATGGTGTTTATAACATAGGCTTTCAGTTAGTAATTAATTTCTAGAACCCAGCCTTTGGAAAAATATCAAGCATATTATAATAAAAATTTAAGACATAAGAAATTAAGTTATGAATACTCCAATAGTATCCTATGACACTCTATTCAAAATATGAAAGTGTGTGTGCGCTGAAAAGCTCATTGTTTAACAGCTAAGTTCTGAAGACTATCATAAATTTTTAGCTTGAAATATTTTGTCCTAAGCTTGAACATTTGCAAATGGTTCTACACCATTTTTTTTTTAAGCTTGAAAATTTCCTCTGCCATTACTTTTGGGGAAAAAAAGACAAAAACCATGTGTTTAGAATAGCTAAAATAATTTTAGCTTATTTTTATACTCATTTTATTATTTTTGAGAAGTCCATACAGTATTTATTTCATTTCTTTTCTGCCACCCTTTTGACCAATTCTCTCTCAACTTCATGACCATTTCAATTATCATTGTTACACACACACACACATTTTTATACATGTTTATTCAAAAATGCAACCTGCTGAGTTGATATAATGATATAATTGATATACATGCAATTAGAAGTGATCACTTTGGATTAAAAATCTTACGAGGGTCTCATCTATAGAGAAAAATTCTCATCTGAACAGTGATTTATTGCCTGTACTGCTTTACTCAGGAGTGGGACCCTGAAAGGTTTGTCAATATAATTTAGATGGTCAATTGGAATTGCTATTGTGCAGCTTTTGTTTAGGTGAACAAATATTTTAAGATTTAATGAAGAATATTATTTTGTGGCAAAACAAAATTTATCGTTTCACCAAGTTCCAATGAACTGGCTAATGAATAGTCCAAAAATTGAGCTATTAATGTGGACTTTTTCTTAACCTCATTAAAACACAGCTGAAAGCATGTAATCTTAAATTCTAGAGAACTTCAAATTATGCCTTGAGATTTCATGGATAGGATGTTGTAGATAGTGGTAGGAATTTTACAGGTGGTCGCAGACGTATTGTAGCATTACGATTAATTAATTGGTTAGAATTAATCAGTTGCTTAGCATCCATTAACATTCTTTAACAAAATAAATTCCTAAAGGTGGTAGATAAATATTTACCTCATTATTTCATCTCAGTGACTGATGTTAGAGTCCTTAACCAACTAACCTGAGATTATGATGTATTCTAGATTCCAATGTCTTCCCTGCCTAAACTTAGATTCACATTTTTCTTAAAGATGTATCTTTGAAATTATGAGTATAAGTCTCTGTCTCTGTATGGATATAAGTATAGGTTTACAGTCCAATAGTGATGAGAAGAGATTTCTTAGCCCCCTGGTGCAGGAGTTACATGTGGTTGTGGGTCATATGTCATGGAGGATGTAACCAAATTGTGATCCACTACAAGAACAGCATGTGCTCTTATCTACTGAGCAATCTGTCTATCTGCCAGTTCCAATATTCTTGACAAATGTGATGCCCAATTTAGCAATTCAGTCTCCCAGGAATAAGAGCTGAGGGCTTTCTCAGGGCAAAACAGTATGTTCAATATTTTCTCTCTGTTGATTTTATTGGTTACCATACTCAGAGAACATCATAAAATCTTCCCTTGAGAGTTAGGTTCAGCACACCATGTAAATTTATATCTTGAGTTGATTTCACATCTCTGAGCATCATTCACAACT
This sequence comes from Chionomys nivalis, assembly GCF_950005125.1. Classification (NCBI taxonomy): domain Eukaryota; kingdom Metazoa; phylum Chordata; class Mammalia; order Rodentia; family Cricetidae; genus Chionomys; species Chionomys nivalis. The sequence goes on along the minus strand of NC_080100.1, from coordinate 18,558,863 downwards.
GCTTTGGAAGTCAAAGTGGCGTCTGAAGCTAAGAATCTGTAACTGAATTTTTGATCAGCATCTTAAACACCCTGCTTCTGTTTCAGAGACTTTCTATTCAGTAACTCAGGCCATCACTAATCCCTTCTCTAAGACTTCAATTCAGAGTCATAACTAGCTTTCCCATCTATTGCACTTCCCTTTCTCAGATACAGTAAATTTATCATATTGTATTTGAGCTATAAGATATATTTCTTTGTGAGCACTAAAACAATTTTTACATTGACATAATGTATATTTTCTCATCCAATTTTTTGAGTTTTGAAAATTTTTTGTGATATATTTTTGAATCATGTTTTTTCCTTACTCCTCTGTTCTGAGATACTTGCCTCCTCCCTACTCACGTAACATCAAAATTTTAAGTTTCTGTTCTTGGACAATTGTTCTTCCAATCCCCCTACCTATTCCTGTCTCTCCTCTTCTCTCCTCTTCTCTCTATCAAAGTAATAAAGTAAGAAAAAAATAAGATATAAATAACAAAACAAAACAATATGAAGCATAAAGCCCACAACATTTTCTTCCTTTCAACCAATTCCTTGTACCACAAATGCTTACCATTAATTGTTCTTTTAGTTTGCCTCCTTCTTGGATCCTGTCTACTTTCATTACCCAATCATATATCCGTTCCTTCACAGAGTAATGACTGGTATACATTACCATGCAGTTCATGTATTCTTGTTTATTTATCATTTAAAAACTTGCCAAAATTCCTTTTCATACCTGTAATGAAGATACATTTTTTTTTTTTGATTTTCGAGACAGGGTTTCTCCTTAGGTTTTGGTTCCTTTCCTGGAACTAGCTCTTGTAAACCAGGCTGGCTTCGAACTCCCAGAGATCCGCCTGCCTCTGACGGGATTAAAGGCGTGCGCCACCATCGCCTGGCTCTGGGACACATTTATATCATGGCAATGTGTAGTGCTTGAATCCGAGACCAATAGGTAAGGAGAAGTCATGCTTTATGTTGAGAAGGTGTTACTTTAATTGTAATGAATGTCTCCAACAGATGCATTTCTCAAAGAAAATGAACAAATAAAAATGGTTTCATATTCTTACATTGCACGTGTTTACTATACAGTATGTATGGTAGCACATGTCTGCAGGTTAGACATGTTAATGATGGGGTGATTACTAATTGAGAAGTAGTAATTTATTTGGTTTCTACTTTCCTGACACATTCTATTTTGTGCTGAGCTATGGCGGAAGATATGAAAAGAAAAAAAAATGTTTTATACAGTTCTGGATGTTGGTGTGTTCAAGCAGATGGACACAATCTAATGAGCATGTTGGCCGTATAATGCAGTAGAAACCCAAAAAAGGGAGAGAACAGATATATTATTTTTTTATCATTTAGGAACTCTAATAGTATCCACAACAGTGGAACCCTCAAGACCTAATAACTTTAAAAAGGGACAAGAAAAAGATTACCTTAATAAAAACTATGGGGCCTAAAATCTTGTCAAAGTTTCACCTCCATCTCTTAGTACCATCATATTATCTACACCTATATTTTAGAGAAGAAACGTATGTAATAAATGTTTCATTATGGAAGAAGTAAAATAATAAAATGTATTCTTAATGTGAAACAACTAATTTTTTTTTGTGAACTGATCCTCTAAAAATAACTTTTAATGACAAGGCTGTTAGTATAAGATTCCCTTATGTAGCATGTTCACTGATTTGTAGATAATACACATTCTTAAAATCTGGATTTCCTATAAATATTAAGTCAAGTTATTACATGAACAAAATCACAATCTCTCAGTGTTTTTCATTTGATCAGTCATTCAACTGACTTCTGTATTTCTCAACTCTTTCAAAATAATATTCAGTTCTCTTTCTTCTATAAAATTCGATTTTTCACAGTTAAACCATTTTCGCCAATGTTGTAAAGACTGTATGTCGGTCTTAAGCTTGCATCTAAATATTTGTCAATTTCACTTATTTCAAGACCATATTAATACTATGGGATATGTGAATACTAAAGCTGGAGTAAATCTTTCTTTTTCTGGTATTTCAAAATGGGGTTATTCTGTGTAATTTCAGAGCCTGACCTGGAACTTGCTCTGTAGACTAGGCCTGCTTCAACCTACTGAGTGCTGGGAGATGTGCACCACCACCACCCAGCACTGGAGTAAGTCTTAAACATCATGATCATCCATTTGTTGGCTGAATAGGGTAAGACCTGAAAATACAAATCACAGTGCTCAACTGAAAATTAGTGTTTTCAAGTTTCTGAGTTTATATTCTTAGTGGGTTGTATTCTGTTAAACATATTATTGATCATTCTGTTCAAAATACAGTTTCAGAAACATACATGGTTGATCTAATCATATATTAAATAACCATATTGGAAAACCAAACTTTGAAATATTTTTAGGATTATAATAACAAAGAACTAATAAAACTTCTTTATTCTGTACTGATTGTCTTGTATATATCATCACAATTAACAATAGTTACAACTATATAGGAGAAAGAACATATTTCTAATGGGATAATTGTATTAATGTAAACATAGCTAGTGATGAAAATGTAAAAAATTTGAGTATGCATGTATGCTCCTTTAAAGTAAAATTTTCAGTTAGTAATCAATCTTTAATTATGTGATCAAATTTGACTTCAAAGTTTGGACTGAAGCTAGTAATGAAGAGAACAAAAATGTTCTCCGTACCTACATTCTTGGCTTGTGTGTATACTTACAAGCTTGTCTTTCTCATTTTTAGTGAATTATGTAACACAATTTAAAAGACTACATTACAATTTTACTTAAAATCCTTTTTGCACTTTAAAAATAAATTACAAGCAAAGAAAGGCAACAGGACAGACAATATTTAGCAGTAGAATAAACAAATCATACAGGGGATAAATCTTCAAAGCGAAAGATGGTAAAAAGTGCAAGATTTAGAAGTTCAGGTACAAGAGAGATATATAGTACCAGAGGTAGTAATCTTAAAAATTTATAACCCAAATGTGCAGATTTGATCTTCTTTTTAGTCAGTATGTTATGTATGGAAGATGAACATGCTACTGACAATGGGGTGTGATTTAGAAAATCATACTCTTCACAGAGATATATAAAATGTCATTATATGCAGCATTTCTTAGCAAAATCTTAAACAGAATTTAATCAGTCACTATACAACCTAGATATATTTTTGGAACAATGACATCAGTTTTAAATCATGAGAGTTTGCAAATGCACAAAATTAATAATGTTCTTTTGTGCACATGTATTGCTTAGCAAAAAAGAATTCTGAGGACTTATATTATCACACCGAACAGATTTTGAAAATTTGTGGGCCACAGGGCAATCTGTCACTTCATTGTAAAGGAGGCTCCATCCTGAAAATGTCTAACTGCACAGAAAAGGAAAAAGTAGAGTGAATTTATTATGTGAGCAAGAAAAATTAATTGACACAGGAAAAAGTGTAATAGAATAGGCCAATATGGAAAAATTGAGAAATCAAGATCCATCTTGACTTTATGCAGTGATTAAGTGACAGGCCAAAAATGGAAGTAGGTCCTTCATAGGCTAAGTTGAAGATTTCTAAAAGAAATATTACATATAATAAAGAAGCCATAGAAAAAAACTTGAATGTGGCCATTACATAAAACAGTTTTTATTAGTGTGTTAGTTTTTGCTAGCTGTTTTTGTGTTATTAACACTGCTCAAGGAAGATGCATAATTTTGTCAAATCAGTGTGTTTGTACATGAGACAGCCATCATATTCCTAGCCTTCCTGCACTTGTGGTTACTAGTAAAAATCTTGTACAAAAATGGGTCCAAACTTGTTGGGGACTCTTCCCCAACCTCCTCGGTTATGGATGACCCTGGGTTGTGCCACAGAAATCAGGACACAGAGGATGCAGAGTAGGAGTTACAACTGCATACTTTATTGCAAAGCCAGTGCTCTTTTTATAATACTCAAATCATGATTCAAACTAGGTTTCCATAATACATGAAAATAGTTTCAAGACTAGTCACTTGGTTGCAACTAATTTCAAAAGCTTCGTGCCCTAGCTAATCTAAACAAAAGCTCAGTGTTATAGAAATAACTCTTGTTGTAAAATAATATGCAAAACCACCTCATCAGAAGACAAACCACAACCTAATCAGAGCTTTTGAACTACAGTGCACATCTGTGTTCCCAAGGACTGACCATTGTCAAGGTACTCTACTGATTGGAGAGATTTGTCTCCTCTTGACTTGGTTTGCCAAGTCTTTCAGTAAAAATGCTACCTCAAGTCACCCCTGCACAGAGTTTCTATGCAGTTCAAAACCGGCCCTCTACACAAGCTATTTACCATGCATGAATAAGGGACTCATGAAGCCTGACCACTTCCTGAGGTAGTATGATAGTAAAGGCTTGTTAGGTGTTGGGAAACTTTTTCTTCAGTAGTGTAGTCCTTGAAATGTTGCCAAATTTCTAATAACTAATACCAATCTAGTGTGCATGCATGCAGTACTATTTAAGCTTAGTGGTTTAAGGAAAATAAAACCACAAAACCAAAAACAACAACAAAAGAAAGAACAACATTTTTTTTACTGCTTTCATTGGTCTCTTAGTGTTAATCAACCATTTTGAACTATGCCTTTAGAACACACAGCACTGTTTTACTTCATTTAAGTACGTCTGTCCGTCCATGCTGCCAACCCGCCCACTTGCACCCATCCATCCATCCAACCATCCACCCATCCATTTCATTATCTATCTATCTATCTATCTATCTATCTATCTATCTATCTATCTATCTATCTATCTATCTATCTATCTATCCACCCTTCATCATGTGCTTTTTTTAGTAGATTAACTTGACTAGAGGTTGACGAGTTTCTTGGAGCTTGTTAAAAACCTACTTATGGTTTACTAAATTATCTTTCGAAATTTCCTTAATTATAATGATACCCTTCTTAACCATTCATTTTCTATCTTTCCTTTGATGTTTTAGCTATAATCTAATTGTTTTTATGCTGGATTCCTAAGATATAAATATTATTGTAATATTAGATCACTCTTCTTTAAGTTGCAAATAACTGGTAGTAGGGTATTATTTTTACTATGAATTTGATGCTATATTTAAATATTACTACAACATTCTTAAATTATTCTTGATAGCTATTTTATTTTTAAGTTATTTAATACCTATGCATGTTTAAACAAGAAGAGCGTGCATTCTTCTCTTTCTTTGAGGAATCCTATGAACGTCATTAGATTGACTATTCCTCAGTCAGTCTACTGTTTAGCTCATCACTGACTTGACTGAATTCTTCTCTAGGATTTTAAAATCATTAATAGTGTTATTTCCTTTGGGTTCACCTTCTTATTTAGCTTCTCTAGGATCACGAATTATAGGCTCAATGTCCTTTATTTATGGATAGAAGCCAAATATGAGTGAGTACATCCCATGTTCCTCTTTTTGGGTCTGGCTTACCTCACTCAGGATAGTGTTTTCTATTTCCGTCCATTTGCATGCAAAATTCAAGAAGTCATTGTTTTTTACTGCTGAGTAGTACTCTAATATGTATATATTCCATACTTTCTTCATCCATTCTTCCATTGAATGGCATATAGGCATCTTCCTGAATATTAAACTTCATCAGGCGATGAAAGGAGACAGAGACAGAGACCCACATTGGAGCACCGGACTGAAATCTCAAGGTCCAAATCAGGAGCAGAAGGAGAGAGAGCATGAGCAAGAAACTCAGGACCGTGAGGGGTACACCCACACACTGACACAATGGGGATGTTCTATCGGGAACTCATCAAGGCCAGTTGGCCTGGGTCTGAAAAAGCATGGGATAAAACCGGACTCGCTGAACATAGCAGACAATGAGGACTACTGAGAATTCAAGAACAATGGTAATGGGTTTTTGATCCTACTGCACGTACTGGCTTTGTGGGAGCCTAGGCAGTTTGGATGCTTACCTTACTAGACCTGGATGGAGGTGGGAGGTCCTTGGACTTCCCACAGGGCAGGGAACCCTGATTGCTCTTCAGGCTGACGAGGGAGGGGGACTTGATTGGGAGAGGGGGAGGGAAATGGAGGTGGTGGTGGGGAGGAGGCAGAAATCATAAATAAATAAATAAATAAATAAATAAATAAATAAATAAATAAATGAACCTCTGCATCCCCTTCTGGGTGCAGGGCAGCACTGATTGTGCGATCCACTCTACCTTGACCAAAGGTCAGAGAATTCCTCCTGTTCTTGCTCCTTCAAGGTTATGATAAAAGCTTCGACTCAGGGAGTGGCTGCCTACAGGATGCGCGTCCTGCCTAACCAGCAGAATACTCAACTCAGGGTAGAGTTACTTGATATTTCAGGTATTGAAGAGGTGATTGCTCTGTTTGTTCTTTGTATCATGGTAGATCAGTCTTCTGTTTCGTCTCCCCCTTTTGGATTGCAGTATATAAGCATATGTAAAATAAAAGTGTGCGAATTCAGTATTAAAAAAAATAGTGTTATTTCCAACTTACTTATCAGTTTTTCTTTGTATGTGTCTAATGTTTTATAGTCTTCTCTTTAAGTTAATATACATTAGTGGAGTTTCCGCATTTTGAGAATGGCCCTAGTTATCATCAAGCAATGCTCTAGCCCATATTTTGCAACTAGTCTTTTATTGGTGACTGCTCAGGGAGGAACCAACATGGGAGAAGGTTTGAGGTTAAGGAAATGGCAGACTGAGAGAAATGGATATTTAAAAAAATGGATACATGGATAGATGAGGAAGAAGGTGAATATCAAACAGGCCCGATTTTATTTTAGAACTTGTTTTTATACAGATTAAAGGAAGAACAAAGAGGAATACAGTCATCTTACAGCTTCTCTGCACTTTGCTTGGGAGGAAGTGCAAGGAGGTGCATTATTGCTCATGAGAATTCAGCTAGCAGCAAGCATCTTCTAATGCTAACTGGATGTGTCATTCAGTTAACCAAATCTTAATAGATAATGTGTTCTTTCTAATGGGCAACATTTTCTTTATAATGGGATTAATCAGAACTTTCTCATAACCCTCAAGGATGCAGGCAGCCTGTATTTAAATGACTTCTTTAAGTCAGAATTGACTTCAGATGGAAACTGAGTCTCACATGAGCTCCACACTCCTGTTCTTATCAGCTCTGTAGGAGGTTAGCATGAAAACTCCGGTCCTCTTTTGCTTAGGGAAAGCAGAGTAAGACTTTCTTAGTCACTTTGCTGATTTGATATGTTCTCTTATAATTAAACTATTTCAGATGATATAGTTGTGGCATATATTTGACAGATATAGACTTTGATTTGTAATTGGTGCATTTATAATATTGATATTTAAAGGATGATTAGATCTATGTATGTCTTTCTGAGGGTCCTCGTTGTTGTCTATGCTCTCTGGAATTGTGATTTGTGTGCTGGTTTTCTTTGCTTTATGTTTGAAAACCACTTATGAGTGAGTACATGATATAATTTTTTTTCTGGGTCTGGGTTACCTCACTCAAAATGATGATTTCTAGCTTTGTCCTAGGAACTAGCTCTTATAGACCAGGCTGGTCTCGAACTCACAGATCTAGCCGGCCTCTGCCTCCCAAGTGCTGGAATTAAAGGCATGCGCTAATAAAAAAAAATTAATAAAAGAAAAAAAAAGAAAAAAAAGAGAGGGTAGATGATGATGAAAAAAATAAAGATCATACTCTGGAAAATGTGGTACATTTATACAATGAAATACTACACAGCAGAAAAATAATGACATCTTAAATTTTGCAGGCAAATGGACATGGTATCATCTGAAGGAGCATAAGCAACCTACCAGTCACTACACCCCAAGAGAAATGAGTCTTGTTAAAGCAGGAACTACCAACAGTTCCTCATTAGGGGTGCAGTACCTCATACCTTTCTCCTTTATGGAATTATGATTGAATTGATTTTGTTCAGATAACCACAGCTGCTGCAAGTTCATATATGGAATAGTCATGTCTGTTCAAGAGAGGATAACTCACTGGGCTCCTAATGTTCCAATTCTCCTTTCTGACCAGTTTTCCTCAATGGTCTTTAAGCCTCTTTCCATGTTAATCAAATAATATTAAATATTAATATCCTTATTTTATTCACAGGTAATTAAAATATCAAATATAATTATACAGAGATGACAACAAAGGGCATGGTAAACTGTACAGGGAAAATCCTGAGGCCTCAATTCTACACAAAGAACTGCAGGCCGCTGGGAAAAGCTAAGAGTGGAAGAGCAGTTTTCTATGGGGAAGAGCATAATCGCTAGTTGTCCAATGCCAAAGCCTGTACACTATTAGCCAGGTACAGAAAATGCATGCTAAATTTAGCATTACAGTACAGTGCAATATAATAAATATAATATAATACATACACATATATATGTAATTATATACATGTAATAACAATGAAACAAGAGATCATGAATTTGAAAGAGCATACATAGAATGACTTGAAGGGAGGGAAGGAAAAATGTAATTATATTGATCTCAATATTTTATATGCATTACAAACTTTCTCTTAATTATGTAAATAAACTGACAAAGATAATCTCTTAAGATCTTTTGATCATAATCCTCCTGAAATACTCTCTCTTTGTCTCTCTCTCCCTTCTCTCTCTCTTTCTTTCCCTCTTCCTTTCCTTGCTTTCCTCCCTCTTTCTCCAAACAAAGAGATACAGGTTTTTATTTTTCAAATCTCTGAGATCTGGAAGTATTATACTACCCATCTCCAAAGATCTTCTTTCTGTGACTACAGACTGTCAAGATAATTGTCTCATGCATGTATTATATTTTAAAATTTGCTTCCAATCACATCATAATCTGTATGCATCTGTTCTGTATTCTGCTAATGCATTCCGAAATGGGAATAGTCAATTATCTTAGGTATGAAGTGATGTTGAATACAATTTCTTTCTCTCAACCCTTACCTCTTGGCACATAAAATTCCGGTTGTCTTTGTTACTCACAGTCTCATTTGCTGTTTGTTCTTGTCAGTTTTGTTGTTCACTTTTGAATGTAATTGAGCTTTGCTAATTATTTTCAGTGGGAGGGTTAATTTCATACAACTATTCCATCACCGTAAGAAATGAAAGTCTCATTAAGGTTTGAATGTGTTTTTTTCTCTAGCTAATAATTAAATCTGGTTATTTTCATGGACATATTAGCATATGGATTGTTTCTTAGTACATAAGTTTACACAATGTTCTCTTGCATATTTTATTTTATTTTGTATATCATACTTATTTTTTTGGTAAGATCATGTTCGCTTTATTCTTATGTGGACCTCGGGCATTTTATAAACCTAGTCTTTCACTGTTTAAAGCAATTTCCTGTATTTTGGCAAATGGATGTTCTAAACTGTTTAGGAATTATTTATATGTGCCTGGTCTTTGTCACAACAAGAAGTATGCTTTTAACCAATTACTATTAATAAGATATTTTTGAGGTATTGTATCTTTTATTATTTTAAGTATTTTGTATTTTAGGGACATATATATGTAAGTATATTTATACACATAGATTAAAAACAGCATACACAAACATATATAATATACATATAAATGTATATACATATGCACATGTATAAATATTTATATCCTTACTTTTTGGATACATCATTATTTCTCAACCATTTCTGAGTCTGAAGCTAATGCAACTGAGGGACACAAATATTACGTTATATCAATAAATTTTACAATATGTGTGTGCAATCATGCTAGTATCATTGCTAGTATCACAATAATGTTTTTGAAAAAAATCTTTTAGAGGAGATATTTTGTACCCTTAATAAATTCCTATCATTCCAGGTCTACAAATATGGGCTTCCATCTTTTATTTTCACTTTAGATCACTATAAATATGTCATCCCCTGACATTATCTTTTAATTTCTCTACCTATTCTACATTTCTCTGTGTAAATTTTTGGTTTTACTTAAGGCAAAATATGAATTATAAATCTGTGATTTTTCTGGAGTATGATGTTTTAATTCAATGTGAAGATTTCCAGAATGATTCAGAGTGAATCTGCCCGAAAGGATTTATCATGGTAGCAGAGGTTAGTGTAGTATGCTTCTTTCCCCAAGAAATCAGTGATATTTTCAGGAACAACTGGATATGACAATTGGTGACCATAAAGTGTCTCTGTGCTTCTAAGCATGCCAACCTGTTCAACAAATAATTTATACATCACTTAGTACGCCACTTTGTTATTTTGGTATGAGAAACACAGAGTGGTTAAATTATAAGATTACACATTTCCAGACTGTATAATATCCATTCAAGTCAAAACATAGCTCAGGATCATCTCATAATGTTTAAGAATTAAAACAGACTTACACTTAAGTATCTACCCATATTATCAAGTGTTGAACCAAACTCAAAATTTAAGCCATTTTTGTCTGGAACATGAAAGAGCTTATGAACATAAATTCAGCAAGCAAATAACATAAATATTGAAAACAATGTTCTTTTGAATAAATATATGAGTGGTAACAGTCCTCCACTAGAATGAGATTGTAGTATTATAAGGAATGAATCATGCTGAAATGTAGAAGCAGCCGACAGCAGCATCAACTCTGGTTTCTCTTTATTCAAGCACTTCATGTTACTTTTGTGGTTATATGTATATATATATATATATATACATATATATATATATACTCACATATATATACACACACACATACATATATATGTATATATATGGATTTTAGCCTCTGTGTAAAGCATGTAGTACTTAGCACTCTTATATTTCTGAAAAAATCTCCAGAAATTAGGGGTGGATTCACAGATATTCCCGAGTTTCAACTGTCACTTTTTGTAAGCACTTCATTTATCTTGTCTCACACCAAACCCAGGGAAATTTGTATCTAGTGTCGAGTGGACCTGCCTTCTGCTGAGCTGAGGCTGATATCTCTTATAAAATATCTCTTATAAAATCAGTCTTCTGGACTGATAATCTCATGTTGCATTTATCTTAAATAAAATTAGTAATCTATTTTTGAAAAGTGAGGTTTTAATCTGTTAATATCTTACTTTTAGAGTATAAACACAAGAAACTGCTAAGGCCAAATATGAAAAGATAGTATGACGAACTTTATGATTCTTTTGTCTGCCTGACATTACCTTTAAGCACCTGAGAAAAAAGTCTCAATGAGGAATTTTTAACATTGGATTTGTCTATGAGCAAGCCTTTGGGGAGATTATCTTAATTGTTATGGAATACTCAAACCATTGTGTGCAGCTTGTATTCCCTAGACACAGTGTTCTGAACTGTAGAAGAATGGGGAAACTGAGCAGTGCACAGGGAAGATATCAAGCAGTGAGCATGCATGAAATCATGTCTCTGCTCTGGAATTTGGTTGTGATATGAGGAAAATATATTAAGTTTCTGCTGCCTTGTCTTCCCTGCAATTGATTATTACCTAGAATCTTGAGCTATAATGAATATATTTGCCCATAAGTTGCTTCTTTAATAGGCTATTGTACCAAAGAAACGAAACTCAAAAATAAGATGATCTTCACATTTCATTAATATTGTGCCAAAGATTAAATTTCTAGTTGCATTTTGGAGGCGACAAGAACATAATTGACAACCATAGAAAATATTGTGAACATAGCAGCATCATGTTTCTTTAGTGGACAAAGTACACTAGGAGGGACATTTTTCCTGTATCAAAATAATAGAATGTCACTGGTATTGTTTCCTGCATTTCACTGAAGAATGATTTAAATAAAATTATAATTAACTGTAAGCTATATGATAAATTATTTTCCTTATGGAATATATTCATGTGTTCAAAACCTGGGTGTGTTCTCTTCAGTTCTCATTATTTTTTATTGTAATTTGTTTTGCTTTTTCATACTAAATTAATGATCACTGTGGAATGCTTTGGACAGTAAACTGTAATGAAGCCGGGTCTTCTCAGAGCTTTACAACTTCTGATACCAGTCTAGCATCCACTTAGCACCATGACTCAGGCCACAGCTGTTGATCACAAAGTAGAAATGCCTGCTTGTTTCACTGGGGGAACGTTTCTCCCTGATCGTACATCTAGGGGCCAGACTTCGATGCTCCAATAGCAATCACTATACAGAAGTTAAGTATGATGTTTGAGGTTAGGAAATGGATAGTGATGATAGTTCTATGTCTGGAAAGATAAGTGCTAAGCTTGGTTGCACCTGAGAATGATAACCTAAAGCACCTAAAAAGACAAATGATGTAACATGGCTCTATTCTGCGGCATTTATGTCTCTATGAAACCAGGCAACTCAAAGTACTCTGATCTGAGGACAGAAACATTTTGTTGGGTTCCAATATGACAAGCTATAAGCAGCTTCTTCCAAAGTTTCCAATTCTCTTCCATGTAGGTGAAGTTCTGATCAACTACCTCTAATATCTAAGGCTCAGCAGAACAAAAACAAGAGAGATGCCTGCTACTTGACTGGCTACGTTGACTCAAAGGGAATAACTTATGAATATTGACCAGGCTCTAGAAATAGGTGCTGTTTGCAAAATTGGTTTCTTCCAGTTTATCTGCTGCTGTGTTGCAAGGCTAAGATCAGTGTTATTTTTTTCTACAATTCAAGGCATCTTACATATTGAAGTCGTCTTCTTTCCTGCTGATGTTTGTGGTTCATGGAGCGATGTCTTCTGTAGCAGTAGATTATAGTTATTTTTTTCTTTTCCAGCATGATAAATAAACATGATCAAATTTCCTCCAGTTGATATGGCACTGTTCAGTTCCTCTTGTTTACAATGAACCTTCATAAACTAAATCTTAAGAGCCATAAATAAATTATTTTGTCCTTCTGCTGTTGTTAACCATTACTTAGTTTTTAAAATAAAATTACAAGACCTTGTCATTTTACCAAGTTTTTTAATTTGAGAGACAATTCTCAATCAACTTAAATGTAGTATCCTCACTATCAAAATGTGTATCAAAGGAAGTAATGAGGTTATAAAAACTAGTTTGATTAATTACATTTCTTGTGCTGAAACACTGAATGTTGAATAATGAAATGTCTCTAGATTTTTACAACAAAGTAGCTACAGTAATAATTTTAAAATTCATTAAACAAAGATGCCAATGGCTAGAAAACAAATAACAAAACCACAATAAGGCAGTTCTCATATAATTAAAATTTTAATAAAAAAACTAGCAGGAAAATGAGGTAAATAACACATTAAATATTTACAATTGTAAAAAATACGTCATGGATATCTATTCAAATAGATATTCAAAGCATTAAATATTGAAGCTCCTAGTTACCACATCCAGAAAATTATGAGGATACTCATTAGATAATTACTTAGCAAGCATTATTTAGTTAGTTTTCCTGAAGTATGTGTATTTTTCTATTTGTTCAATATATTTTAGCACAAATATACCAGTTTAAGACATTCTCAGATCATGAATATTAAGTGTGCCATACCTTTTTTGCTTATGCAAGGACTATAAAACTCATAAGCAGATCAACAACAGTAACTGTCAAAAATAATGGAATTATTCTTCACACATTATCTGAGGGTGTTACTCTTCATGAGTTCCCATACCCATAAAAAGTAACTTTAAATTCTTGGTGGTAAACATTTCCTGTTATATATTCCTAGTCATACAGATGAGAGCCCATGCTTATCCTATAAAGTTGTAAAATTTTATAACATTATATAAAACAAAAATCTTTTGATTCGGCTTATTAGAAGTTAGAGTTTTGAACAACTGTGTTTTCAGAACCCTTAAGAAAAGAAAGTCTATAGAAGATATTTAGAGAAGCAGAAACAAGAGATAAATAACTTAGAGTCCGATCTTCTGTAACAAATGTTACCAGCTAGTCAGTATTTGATACAAGGGAAATGTAAAGATTGCAAAGAATTTGGACTTTACACTAAGTTATGTTCTTCAACTAGGATGCTGAGAACAGTTATATAAAGTAAGCAATTACAAAAAAGTGGCTCTATATATTAGCAAAAGGTGTTAGAAATGTAAAGCCATAAAAGATGGCAGGAGGCAGCATTCTATGTTCCATAAAAAAATTCTATCTTAAGATAACTAATGAATATGAAAGAGAAATCGTTAGCATTATACAAAATAGCCAGAGCCAGGAAGCAAAAAACAAACAAACAAACAAACAAACAAAACCCATTATACTGAGATAACCCAGAACTAGAAAGACAAAAATGATAAGTACTGACTCATAAATGTATATTAGTAACAAAGTACAGAATTACTAACTTTAAATCCACAGTCTCATAGAGGCTAGAAAACAAGGAGGCCCCCCCAAGAGGATGCATAGATTTCCCTGGGAAGGGGGAATAGAAGAGACCTCCTAGAAAAGCTGTGGGCAGGGTTAGGGGAGAAGGGGAATAGAAAGTTGAGGAATCAGAAGATTGGGAAGACTGGGTGCCAGAGGCGGGATGGGGAACAGAAGGAGGGAGAAAGTAAGGAAAGATATATCTTGATGGGGGTCACGTCTCAGGGTTAGAGAGAAACCTGGCACCAGAGAAACCCCCAGGAATCCACAAGAATAAACCCAGCTAAGACTCCTAGCAATATTGAAGAGGATACTTGAATTTACGATCTACTGTATTCACATTGGTAACCACTCTAAATGTAATCAGAGAACCTTCATCCAGTAACTGATGGAAGTAGATGCAGAGATTCACAGCCAAGCACTGGATCAAGCTCCTGGAGTTCTGCTGAAGAAAGTGAGGAGGAATTGTGCGTACCAGGAGGTTAAGCTCATGATGGGTGAACACACAGAGACAGGTGACTTGAGCATATGGGAGCTCATAGACTCTGGACCAACAGTTAGGAAGCATGCATGGAACCAAGTTAGGCCCTCGGTCCAGCATGTATGTGACAGATATGTAGTTTGTTCTGTTTGTAACATACCTAGCATTGAGATCAAGACCTGTTCCTGGAGCTCATCTGTCTTTTGGGAACCTATTATTCATGCTGGATCACCTTGCAGCCTTGATGCAGGTGCTCAGCCCTGCTTCATCTTGATGTGCCATGCATTGTTCAAGACCATGGGAGTCCTGCCCTTTTCTGAAAGGAGATGGAGGAAGAATGCATGGAGGAGGGGTAGACAGGAAGTTGAGGAAGGGAACAGGAGAAGAGGAGGGAGGGGAAACGGTGATAGATATGTAAAATAAAGGAAAAACAATTAATTAAATTTGAAAAATGTAGATGATGGAGAGTTCTAAAAACTTCCTAACTGCCACTTTATATTTTACCTTACTTTCAAGCCAGAAATAAAATGTTTCAGGTGATATTTGCTCATTTAACAAAAAGTGTTACAAGACTTCATCTAAATTTCCTAGTATCTCTGTAGTAAGTCAAATGACTTCTTGTTAAAATTCACTTCTTTTATGAATTGTTAGATGGATAAATTCAAACATATAAGAACTTATTCCAAAATCCAAGAGAGACTAATGAAAAGATAGTATAGAGGGGATTTTGCTAAATGTGTCCATTTTTCTAGTTTCCTTTCTGTTATTCTGTCAAAATATTCTGATAAAGAGCGTCTTAGGGAAGAAAGAGATTTAGTAGGCTTATAATTCCAAACTCTATTATACAACTTGGGGGACATTATGGCAGGAACTCAAGAATCTAAACTATGTACCACCACAGTGAAGAGCAAAGAGAGGATCAGTCCATCAATGCGTGTGTCTTACTCTTAGAGCTTTTCTCTTATACAATTTGGAGCAGGCTAATTAGGGAGTGGTCCTCCCCACACTGATCTGAATCTGTCTACAAAAAATATGATTAAGAGAAGCCCACATAGATGTGCCTACCCAACTGCCTCTTCTAGATAGTTTTCATTAAGACGACAATTAAACCAACAGTCAGGAGTCTGCATATGGTATGCAGGAATTGTAGATGTTCCCCATGTACTTTCGCCTATTCACTGGTATCCTGGTTAGTATGTGTCCACTTAACAAAAGTTAGAGTCACTGTAGAGATGGGAGCATCAATTGAAAACTGTCTCTAAAGTTTGGCTGTAAGCCAATCTGTGGGGCACTTTACTCATTAGTGATTGATGCAGGAGAGCTGTGTCCACTGTGGGTGAGCCTCTCCCTAGCTGCAGATTCTGAATTGTCCATTAAGGCAGTTTGAGCAAAGCCATGGGGAGTAAGTCAGTAAACAGCACACTCCATGGTCTCTGTATCAGCTCTTGCCACCATGTTTCTACCATGTTTGAGCTCCTGTCCTCAGTTTCTTCACTGATAGGCCATGCATAAGCAAAATAAACCCTTTTCCCCTCCAATTTTTTTGGTCATGTTGACTCATCATAGCAATAGCAACTCAAACTAAGACAATTGGTTATAATGTTTTTGATCTACAGAAGGGAATCTGTCTCATGAAAATAACAACTCTCTAGTAAATGATACCTGTTCACCGTATTTATGATTTCGTTTAATTTATAAAAGAAAAAAGTAATTATCTGAAAGTAACAAAATCAAATTATGCCCTCCATTTGAAATCCATTTTCAGAATTTCTCAGTTTCAACAATAACTTCATTAAAAAGGTAACAGGATAATCAGAAATTTTTATGAGGATTGATGGTTGGAATATAGCACACAGCATATGAAATAATTATTTGATATACTCAATGGATACACAAAACCAACAGTAACCTATAGGTGTATAATTAATTATATCTGTTTATACTTGATGACAAACACTGGAATTTGAAAATGCTAATTAAAAACATTAGTGAATGTCAATACAGCAATATTTTAATGACTCCTGTTTAATCCCACAGCAATCAATTTACATCGGAATGAGTTTATTGTAAAGTGCCAAAGGTGAAAAAAATGCTTCCTTTGCACAAGAAAGCAAAAATTTCTGAAATGAATAATGCCTAGTCAAAATATAACTAGATAATTACTTAACTCCCATGTATTCAGTAAAATAATAATGGAGAAGAGGGCACTTTGGGAAATGATCTGGAAGTTAATAGTTACCAAGTTTGCTTTAGCTTCTGAATGCTTAGAGATATTACTAAAAGCAAATGAGAATAGCAAAGCAATTAGAAATACAAATGACAGAATCCAGGTGCCTATTTCATAGTTGGTGTGTGGAGAGAAATTACCAAATCATTGGAAAGGAGGCATTTTTTTTCTAGTGATTAAAGTAGAAAGATAACTATAAGTTGGTAAATTTTATGGCTATTTTTCATAGTGAATAAATGTGCATCAGCTTTTATATTCAACACTGTTGAAGGCAGAAAAAATATTCCATGATCAAAGTTTCATGATCAATGTTCTCTTTTTATTCCATGGTGTATGGTATATTCCACAGCTATATCCAAAAGCATGTAGCCCACTTCTCCCCAACCTACTCCCCAGATTTCTGCTTTAAACTGTGAAATTATAATTATAACATTTCTCTCCCCTTTCTCAAAATCCTCCCCTACACACCCTTCCAGTTCTCCTTCAAAAACATCATCATTTTTCACTTAAGTTATCGCATGCAATAAAAATTATATCCTGTTCAGCTGATGTACTGTGTTTATATATTGTTTCAATAGCTGTCTGTTGAGCAGTGGACAACCAATGGTGTACTCTTCCATGGAGAAGAGCACCTCTCCTTCATCCACTTTTCCTCATTTGCCAATAGTTCTTCATGTAGAGACCTTAGAGGATTTTTCCATCTAGTTTGACAAGTGTATTAATAATTCTTGGTCAGCTCACTGGCACCTAACTAAAACCCAAGTATAAAAATTGAGGAGGTGAATATACAAATTAAGTGTGAATCATGATTTTGCTTGTTTTGTTTGTTTTCAGACCATGACACCACCCCAGCATAAAGAGGTTCTCCTTAACAATAAAAGCTGAAAACAAAACTGGGAAACAATTTAGGGTCACAGGTATTCATTGACATGTTCCGATCAGCATAGTAAAATGATTGAGTATTAAAGTGGAATAAATCTGGAATGAGAAAATCATAAAAGGAAACCTAACATAGTACTGATGGATAAACACTGTTGACAGTCCTTCCCATGAGCAAGTAGAATCTGTCCTCCTGTATGTCCTATCCTTTGTCATACTATGATAAAAATATCCTGACAAAAACCAACCTAGAGAAGAAAGGATTTATTTGACTTAGCATTTCAAAGTAGCAATCTTTATTTCAGGAAATAAGGAAGGAAATTAAGCAACTCATTCCCAGGCATGAGTAGAGAAAATAATATTGCCCTGATTTTCCCCCTGAAAACTTATTATGGAAGTCCTGAAAGTCCATATTAGCATTACTGTCTCCCTTGATTCCATGAGAATGCCCTACTAAATTTTCCCACTGTGCTTTTTGGCTTTCCCAGACCAGAATATCAAAGTCTTTTTATAATACTCTTCAAAAATATGGTGAGGTTTGTCACACCCACAATCCTACTTCCTCAATACCAATTTCTCTTCTAATTAAATTTTGGTCATAAAAATGTCATGACATTACTAAAATTAGGGGAAGAATAGTTCATTTGCTTACAAGTACAGGTTGAAGTCCGTAATTGTGGATGATCTTAAGGTGTAAAAGTAAGCATCGTAACTACATGTTATGAATTTTAAAGAGTACAAGGATGGATATAAGGAAGCATTTTCAAGGACCAAAAAAAAGGTGGAAATAATGCCATTTTATTATGATCTCAAAAATAAAACAATAATAATTAAAAACTCTGGCTGATGTTATTTCATGTCAGAGCCGTAGGATGTAAGGTGATCAGTGATTGAGCTGGTATCAAGTGAAAACTACATTGCTACTGGCTAGTTTACATAATGTTGGAAGTTTCTAGGCCTCATACCAGAGAAGACAGTTATCATCAATCTTTCCCAGCTGTAAAATTTGCATGCTAACATGCAGCTTGCCTGACAAGATATGCCTACTCATGCGACAGTCACATGACAAGGATGCGGGTAAATAACCACACTCCAAAAATTAATATAAAGCCTACTCTATAACATAGAAATCATTCATGTCCAGCAGTTAATTCATCAAAAAACTTGAGGATGGATAGATTATAGCCCCTAGGAGAGATCCTATTACATTCTGCTAAATAAATATAGTACTAAAATTATTCCTGATGTGTTTTGGTTGTACCCATAAATTTGTGCATTTCTCAAAAATTACTGAAGAGCCTCGTATTTTTAGTAGATGGAAATGAACACAGAGATCTTCAGTGTGCAGAGAATAAGAAGGAGATAAGTAGGTCAGAAGACAGGATTCAATGATTTTTGCAAATTTGCTACTCTTGCTGTGGAACTAAGTTTAATGCATAACACACACACACACACACACACACACACACACACCTACTCACAGTTGTCTGGAATTCCTGTGCCAGAAGATTGAACATCTCTTTTGACTTCTACAGGCTCCTATGTACAGTGGTACATATGCATGCACTAAGGAAAAAAAAGATATGTATAAAATAAAAATAATAAAAAGAGAAACTAAAATGATCAGCTCTAATGGTACATCACAACCACTCACCAAGTCTTGGGGTTTATTCTAGAGAATGTATGGAAAATTTGTAAGAGCCAATGTCAATAACTTCATGGGATGACACCTTTTGGTGTTTACAGGGAGTGGAGGAGATGCCTTTGATCAGTGGTGTAGACTAAGGAAGAACAGGCAGGTTGCAGTACATAATTTTAACCTGTGTGCCTACAGCACCTCTGCATGGAATCATAAATATAAGCTTGAAGGGTTGCATAAAGTTCAGTACAGATGACGTGGAGGGGATCTAGGATTAAGTAAGGAGGGAGAAGATTATCAATGTATATTGTGTGAAAGTTTAATAAAAACAATGTAAAAATACATTTATAAAGAATATTTTGTATGCCATTGTTCTGGTATTAAGAATGTTGAAAAACCAATTTATATTTCTTCTGAAGATGGTTTTTGAGCACTGAGAATTTAAATGTGACAAAATACATATACTTTTGAAATTTGTTAAAGTAATTAAGTACTAATCTTAAGTTTATTTCTTTAATCAGATATGATTATTCTAGGTTACATTAAATTGATAACTTATAAACATATGTTTTAATTCATTTAGCACTTTGAGGCTCTGGAGTAAGCACTATACCCACAAACAATTTATTCTTGAAGTTATAATCCTGGAACAAAGTCCACAAAAGATAGACCTAGTAATAACTAATCTTACAAGTTTGGAGTTTTGAAAATGACTTTCATTCAGTTTATAATCTTTTTTTGAATTTATTCTGATGTGACAAAGTTCCAGAGGGATGAATTAAAAATGCAAGAAGTCTTATTCTCAATGACCATTGCCACCTTTTTTTTATCAAGTGGGAAAGCAATCATGCTTCTTAAGCTAAATCAACAATGTTGACCTTGATGTAAAACTCTCAGTTGGTGACTTTTATATTGAAGGACACTTCAAATGTTTATTTATTCATTGAGATTGATTGCTCTAGATTGTGAATTATGTCCCCTAATAAGACATAAAGTAAATTAGATGCAAAGCAATAGCCACACAAATAATAAATAGGATATAACTTCTAATTACTTATTAGGCATTTAATAAACACTGCCATTGTTGTGATAATTTGAAAAATTATGCTATCAATGTATATGGTTACTAGAGTTTAAATTTCATACATATATGTGTAAATAAGTATAATATAATATTTAAATATTATAAATAGCATATATGTCATATACATTTATGATGCCTAATTTTATGTAACCAAATTAATATAAATACATATAATGCATCATATTGATCTGGTATTACACAAATTTATAACATTTATTTTACACACATATAAATACATAAAATCTGAGCATAATTCAGACACACACATACATAAAACAGATACACACACATACAATCTTCAATTACAATAAAAAAAATAAAAAGCCTATGATTCTTTATACTACTGAAAACAATCATATAAATTCTGATTTTTCTATCTTTATATTATGAGAAAGAAATTTGCTGAATGTATTGAAATAATTAGAATACTTGAGTATAAATTAAGGTATCAAGGGTTATTACTTTATCCCTTTACACAATCTTATTTGAGAAAACTAAGTGTTTTATTTGATAATAATTATTTATAAAATTATTTATAAAAAAAAAACTGTCCAAAGTCAAAATAATTTATGATGGCCACTTGCTTCAAAAAAAGTGTATCGAAAATCAAAAAAAAGTGTCATAAACTTTAGAGACATTTACTTCATTCATTCCCTTATTTATAACAGTTTTCATGAAATTGTTCTTCTTGCCTCTTTTTGTGCGCATAATAAGGGAATATATTTCCATAAACTCATAGCATATTAGACAATGGACATATGTCCTAGTATATGATAATGAGAAAAACACTAATTTTTTTCCAAAATGTATGATATACACTTAAGGAGAAAAATAATTTATGGTGGATGGTACCTTATGAGTTTCCAAAACTGTCATTTTATTTCATGTCTTCCAAAGAGATTTTCAAAGTAATGAAAGAATGAACTGATTCCATGGCAAATCTTTATACAGAACATTTTTTAGAAGTCCCCCCAAAAAAGTTTTCTTTGGAAACAAATCCTACAAATTATCTATTTATTCAAAATGTTGCCTATATGACAATATGAAGTTAAAAAAATCGTACTAGAAGTGACTTGAATTAATTAGTTTGGACATTTAGCCAGTTGTGATTTTTATCTATATGACACAGTCTAGGTCACGGAGGAAGAGTTTTATCGAAGTATTTTGGTGAAAAGACTGACCTGCTATTGGGGTGTTTATATTATTGTTACTGAAAGACAAAACCATCTCTTGCTTCACCACTCCATGGACTTGGGAAATAAACTGTATGATATCAGGGAATGTCAGGGGATAACTAAGCACACATATTCGTTTTCTTTTTGCTCCTAGCTATTTGTACTTCTTAATCCTGCTTTCTTCGTGTCCCTATTTCTGGAAACTGGGAACTAAAACTAAAATTTAAAATATCTGCTTCTTTTTCTGGATATTTATTCAAAACAAAGGAAATGAAGCAAAGAAACCTGAACTTTACTTAAGAAATCTTAGCTAGAACATTAAAAAATAATAACTAAAATATCCATAAAGCCGTATATTTATTTGTAAGACCATTAAAAAGTCTTTAAAAGCTTGTGTGACTCTTCATACATATAGAGAGATAAAAATTAGAGTAAATTTAGTTTAGAGATCGTGCTTTAGCCATAATTCTTTATACCATAGGAAATCTTATTTAAGAAATTAATTCATCCACATACTTATATACACCTGATTTTTCACAAAGAGGCTGAAATTATACAATGGAAAAAAGAAATAATTTTCAACATAACTGGCATAACTAGATGTCAATATGTAGAAGAATGCCAATAGATCCATATCTATCCCTATACACAAAACTCAAATCCAAATGGATTAAAGACCTTAATATAAATCTGACCACACTGAACCTGACAGAAGAGAAAGTGGGAAGCAATCTTCACTGCATGGACAGAGGAGACCACTTTCTAAATATAACATCAGTAGCACAGACACTGACAGCAACAATGATAAAGTGGGACCTCCTGAAACCCAACAGTTTCTGTAAAGAAAAGGACAAAAAAGGCAGCCTACTGAATGGAAAAAGATCTTCATCAATCTCCTGTGAGACAGAGATTGATCTCCAAAATATATAAAGAACTCAAGAAACTAGACTTTAAAATACTAAATAACCCAATTATAAAATGGGGTACAGAACTAAACAGAGAATTCTCAACAGAAGAATCTCAAATGACCAAAAGACACTTAAGAAAATGTTTAGCATTCTTAGCCATCAGGGAAATGCAAATCAAAATGATTCTGAGAAGTCATCATACATCAGTCAGAATCACTAAGATCAAAAACCCCAATGGTAGCTTATGCTGGACAGGCTGTTGAATAAGGGGAACACTTT
Source organism: Chionomys nivalis (assembly GCF_950005125.1). Taxonomy (NCBI): domain Eukaryota; kingdom Metazoa; phylum Chordata; class Mammalia; order Rodentia; family Cricetidae; genus Chionomys; species Chionomys nivalis. Next base: position 18,535,916 of record NC_080100.1, on the reverse strand, counting down.
TCTGTTGATAGTGGGGAATGCAAACTTGTATAGCCTCTCTGGATATAGGTATGGTGGTGTCTCAGAAAATTGTGAATTAACCTATCTCAGGACTGAGCAATACCACTCTTGGGTATATACCCTAAGGATGCTAAATCATACTACCAGGACATTTGTTTAATTATACTCATAGCAGCGTTTTTTGTAATAGCCAGAAACTGGTGTGTGTATGTGTGTGTGTGGGGGGGGACTAGATGCCCCTCAATGGAACTAGAAAAACCATCCTGAGTGAGGTAACCCAGACTAAGAAAGATGAACATGGTATGTACTCACTCCTAAGTGGATACTAGTTACAAAACAATGGACAGTGAGCCTACAGTTAGTGACCTTAGAGAAGCTAAGTAACTAAGTAACTATAAGTAACTAGTAACTATAAGAAAAGCATATATAGTTCTACCTGGAAAGGGGAAATAGACATGATCACCTGACAAAATTGGTAGCATGGGGTGGGGGAAGAAGGGAGGTCATAAGGGAAAGAGGAAGGGAGATAGAGGGTAGGAGAACATGAGGGAACAGGATAGCCAAGATGTAGGAAGGACAGAGGTGAGAGCAAGGAAAAAGATATTTTGATTGAGGAAGCCATTATGGGGCTAACATGGAACCTGGCACTAAAGAAACTCCCAGGAATTCATAAGGTTGACCCCAGCTAAGACCCTAAGCAATAGTGGAGAGGGTGCCCAAACTGGCCTTACACTGTAGTCAGATTAATGAATATTTTAAATGACATCATGAAATCTTCATCCAGCAACTGATGGAGACAGAGCGCAGAAGAGCACTGGGCTGAACTTCCAAAGAGCAACTGAACAGTGGGAAGATCGAGAATATGAGCAAAAAGATCAAGATCATAATGGGGACACCCACTGAAACAGTCTATGTGAGCCAATGGGAGCGCATCATCTCTGGTCAGACAGGAAAGGAACCAGTATAACCGGTATAAGAATGTGAGAGACAGTTGCAAGATTGGGGATAAATCAGTGGAAGCAGGATTTATCCCTACTGCTTGTACTGATTTTTTGGGAACATGAAACTTCTTCTGAATTATTTTCCAGGCTTAAAGGGCTCGCAGATCATATAGCCTATTAGTGCTGCCATTGCTCCCCTACCTGAGAGATAGAAGTTAAGTTCCATTGGGTGCAAACACCATGTACTTAAAAACAGGTGCTAGAGGGCCCTGAACAGGACTGGCATAAATGACCCCTACCAGAAGGTTCCATGAAAGCTTTCTAAGGAGAGAGACAACCAAACTACCCAATTATGATGTTTATGAGCCAAATTAATGATCACTACAGTATGAACATTAACTTTATGAGTGCAGTAGTGAGTGGTACATATACCTTAGTGGCAACCAACTGCTCTCTAACTGAACTTAAGACAAAAAGGATACCATATCTTGTGCTGAAAACCTAGCTGACGAATCAATTAGCAAAATCATGATTATTGGAGGAGCATCTACAACCACGAACTAAACCAGCATAATCCCTAACAACAATCTATAAAAACATGCTGTTATATTCAGATACGTATAGTCTTCACCCTCATCAAGACTTCTCTTTGTAAAAGATAGAAAATACAACCAATCAACATGCAGAGTTGTGGAATCTATCCCCAATGGATACATCTACATAAACAGCAACATCCAAGGCCCAGGGAATATTACAGTAGAGGGACCAAAAGATCGTAAGGTTCAAACCATCACGGAATTTTCTGCGAGATTTTGCAACCTAGTGACATAAGAAGCTACACCATAACTTCTAACCGGCACGACTGGCTGAATCTGGGTTGAAAAGATATACAAAAAAACATTACAAACTGCAAGGGGGAAATCTCAGAAGGTCCTATCCATACACAAAGAATCATAGGCAATTAAGCAAAACTGTGAATGGGAGAGTTTGCTATCCAGTAAACAAACAAACAAACAAACAAACAAACAGGCAGGCAGGCAGATAGATAAATACCAAGTGGTTGTCCAGAGCCAAATGTTCATCGCTGAAAACATGCATACAAATACCGCTATAGGAACTGAACAAGTGATGCGTAGGAATATATGTATAAATATAAATACATTCATGCTTGCAATAACAATTAACTAAAATTTAGCCAAATACCTTAAAGGAGATTTGGAACTGTTTTTGAGGGATTAAAAGGAAGGAATAAATATTATAATAAAATACAATCTAGTAAAATGGCCTTAATAATAGAATTCTCATATAATCTGCCCATCCTGTTTTAGATTTAGCATATGAAATTAAATTCTTATATTCTACATAATGAAACAAAATAAAAAGACAAAAAAATGTGGTAAAATTTTAGTGCCGTGTAGAAGTAAATGACTCCTCATTCTTTAATTCATTTCAATATAAAGAAAAAACAAAAATCAGATATATAGATGAATAATCACACAAGTCTGCAATTCAAAGGGTAGATTATAAGCAGAAACTTCGAATAATTAACAGTTAAAACACATTTTTCTTTGTGAAGTTATAATGTTATTTCTCTTAAAATTTATGTTTAAAATTGTTTGAGAGACATAATTCTTTGTGTAACAACAGAAAAAAATATTCATGATGATTTAATTTTCAGCCCTAGAGTTATGATAGCAAAACACTGGTTTAAAAATATTTATCTCTAGAATCATGACAAGCACCATAATAGAAATCAAACATCTTCTGTTGACTTTTTATGTTTACTTATTGCTGTGACATTGCTTGTCTATCTAGCTTTGTGTTTCTTTTCTTTAAAGGAATGCAAACTGTTCTGTTTTTGCATATATGTGTATATTTGTGTATATATTGAAAAAATTCTTGGCTTTAATTTCTTTTTGTAATAACACACTAATTTTCAGCGAATTTTATACTTTTCTAAACCAAGTTCTTTCTACATAATTGACCACAGTGTTCAATTGAAATGAGCTTTCATTTTTTTTCTGTTTGAGAAAAATAGAGGATATTGTTGTTCCTATTATTACAGAATAAATGAGCCATTCATATTTTTGTTTCTGCTTGAAATATATTTGCATAAGTATGAACATTCAGTTTTTATAGCTTCATTGTCCTCACTGGAAAACAGAACATATAACTAGCCTCGTATTTTAAAGAAATGGAAAATAATGACATGATAATATAAATCAACTGTTGAATTTTTAGATTAAGACCCTGTTGTAGAATTCTCACTTAACATTTTGATGTTTGGTGTGAAGAGTACTGATTTTTTTTATTTCCTTGCATTTTATCATATTTTGGAATACGCATTGCATGTATACATGTATAAATTTGGGTGACTACTTGCATAAATATGCATCTCTGCAAAACTGAAACTTACCCGAGAAACGAAAACAATTACATTTTTCATCTTTTAAGCTTCTCACCTACACAAACTGATAAAATTAAAAAAAAACTAATAACAAAGGTCTCAGAAAATTCTAGTACATTATCGATATTCTATATATCCTTATTAAATATACGGAATTTAAAAAGGAGCAAAAGTTCCTGAAATACATAGTACACTGAGGAGGAACAGTAGATCACAGTAGGAACACTGTAGATCACAGTAGGACAGGATTCTGAAGAGGTTTCTTTTGGATACTGTTCTTTTTGGATCTGTGTGACTTTGATATTTGATACCCCATCTGTCCATCCTGTGCTTCAGATTTCCCATCTGTGAGATGTAGAAGTAGTATAATCTGATCACCCAAAATAAAAATATACACTATGTCCTCCCTCACTTTGCCCTTATGAAAATGAAGGCTTAAAAATATTTCTAGTTTTATCAAGCTTTCCTATAGCTTAATTTTTTATTACATCAAATTCTGCTATCTCTAATTTTGAGTATAAAAATTTGCTGTGATCCTCCTTCTCAAAATTAGAGATAGCAGCTTTCTTGGGTAGACACTTTAGAATAAAACCATCTACTTAATTTTCTTATTTGAAAGATATATTCAATAAGTATAAAAATTAGTTAATATCTAGATGTGGGTAGTAAATACGGGAAGACACAGTCCACCTTGTATAACACTGTTCTCTTGACTGACAGGCTGTATTGTCTTAGGTTTGCAATTATTTTATTTTGCCTATGTATCACTGAGTATCATTTCACACTGTTGTAATAATTTATATTGTTTTTACATATTATGGATATTAGGCATATACATACAGAATGTGCTAATGATTTTCTGTCTGTAGGTTATTTTACATCCCTTTTTAGAAGCTAAGCCATTGTTTCCTATATCTAAAGTTAACATTGTTGAAAATACCCACCATATAGTTGTTACATTTTAATTTTCCATCTTCTCCTCTTTCATGAATCTTCAAATACATAACACCACCCTATGATTTAACTTTTTAAATTAATGTTTCAGAAAATGAAAATCAGGAAATAAATTAAGAAAGGTCAGCTTTGTGAATCAAATAGAATTAACTGTTAGGAAAAAAAAAAAAACCATAAATCTTTCTTGGCATCTACCTCCAGAGTGCTTAGCTCTGTATTAATTTGTAGACATAATTGAAAATAATGCTTCATTGAGGCATAGACTAGATCCAGAATCCGGGAAAAAAGGATTTGAGAGTTAAAACCTTTTCAGTGTGGACCCTAACTTTAAATTTTGTCAGGATTTTCTTTTTAGTTTTGTTTTAATTTAGGAAAATATTTTTTTTCACATTTTATTTTTTAAAATTTTAATGAGCTAATCTTTTTTTTTCAAAAACTGTCTTTTCTCTTTTAACATACCAATTCCATTTCCAACTCCCTCCTTTCCACCTGCTCCCCCTCTATCCCCTATCCACTCCTTAGAGAGGGTAAGACTGCCCATGGGAATTCACTAAAGTTTAGCACATTGCTTTGAGGCAGGACCAAGGCTCACCAGACTATATCTATGCTAAGCAAGGTATCACTTCAAAGAGAATAGGTTCCAAAAAGCCAGTACAAGCATTAGGGATAAATCCTGGTCTCACTGGCAGTGGCCCAACAGTTTGTCCCAGACATACAACTGTCACCCGCATTTAGTTTGGCCCTTTGTTGGCATAGTTGGTCCTATGCTGGTTCAGGCTGGGGTCAGTGAGCTCCTGTTATCTCAGGTATATTTGCTGCTTCAGTGACTATTCCCATCATGGTCTTGAACCCATTGCTCACATAATCTCTTCTTTCTCTTTTCAGTGGGACTTTTGGATCTCATCCCAGTGTGGATCTCTGCATTGGCTAACATCAGTTGCTGGATGAAGATTCTATGATGACATTTAAAATAGTCATCAATTTGAGTATTTTAAAAAAAATTCTCTCCTCAATTGTGTAGGGTCTTAGTTGGAGTCACCCTTGTGGATTCCTGGAAATTTCTCTTGTGCCAGGTTTCTTGCTAGCCCCATAATGGCTCTCTCAATCAAGATATCTCTCTCTGTCCTTTCCCCATCTTGTCCATCCTTTTTCCTCAAGTTCTCCTAGCTACTCTTCTTCCCTCCTCTTCCTCCCCATATGTATTAATCTGTTACATTCCATAAACTTTATAAGTTCACTAAAATAAGTCAGGATGATAATACAAAATATAAATTTATGTGAAACAGAAAAAGAAACTCTTAAGGAAAAGGAGAGACTTGGAGTAATACAACAAAAAAAAGTCACATATAGACAACACACACGTCCTTTTTTTTAGAGTGTCTTCTATTAGAAGGAATGATTATAGGGTTGCTTAGAACTTCACTCCTTTGCACACTTATGTTTTCCCTGCCATCATTCCCATTGCATGAAGACCTGTTTATTTAATTTTTCTAGATTTTTCATCCGAAATCTGCAAGAATATACAATAAAAAAGGTCAATGTTCTTTTAACAGTAAGTTTAATGGTATATATTTAAGAAATTCACCAGTACTTCATATAATACATATATTTTTTGAACAAACCAAGGCAAAAATCATTTAAGTCATTATCAGGCTAAATAATTATGGTAGATATATATGAATGCATATTGTAACCTTACAGAGAAAATTTGTTTCAATTTATTAGTGATTTGTTTCACATCATTCTTTGCCAATTAACATGTCTTATTCTTTTAAAAATACAATTGTAGCTAATGGATTGTCTCTATATCATACTTGTCATTGCAATCAAATGAGCTCTTATCACATTCAATATATTTTCTTTTAACCATTAATAGTCTACAAAATGACATGTGTAGTCATATGTAATGTTACAGAAGAAAAACCCACTCTGTTATATAAGAGATCAAACAGGTTAAATCCAAAACTACGCAAATAAGATCACAGGAACAAATTAAAGGAAATTTCCATTAGAAAGGCATAATAGATTCTCTTGACTCCCACATTTAAAAGCATCATCACTCAATAAGTGCAAAAACATAGTACTATTCTTTCTGATGGTATTTTAAAGTGAAACCTCATTTTTTTCTTTTTATGAAATTTTATTTGTAAAAAATACAATTTATGTTTAAAAACATTTTGTTAATACTTGCAGGTATCATACCCTTTGGAGTATTTGCTTTTTAAATATTTTTAATAATATGCATATGAATGGGGGCAGTATGCATGTTTGAATCAGACACCTGTGAAGTCCAAAAGAGACAGGTAGTTGGAAACCAACAGACATGGATGAGGGGAACCAAACTCAGGTCTTCTTCAAGAGTACGATGTGCGCTTAATCCTGAGCATTTCTCTAGCCCCACGTGTGAAAAGTTCCTCAGTAATGTTAAAATCTAATAAATTTGGGGGTGTGGAGATGGCTCAGTGAGTAAAGTATTTGCTGTGTAAGCATGAAGACCTGATTTCAGATCCCTAACACCCACGTCAAAAGCCAGACATGTTGGCACATGCTTGTAATTCCAGGGCCAGCAGAGAAGAGACAGGCATGTCCCTAGGGCTTCTTGGCCAGCTGGTTTAGAGGACTTTTCAGGAGAAAGTAGTTATGGAAAGTGGTTTCTCATAAGTTATGCCAATTAATATTATAAAATATGGTAACAAATTTCCAAAAATATATTCGGTCTTTTAGCATTCATTTTAAAATATTGCATCTTGAGGGAGTGCTAAACATGCTAGAAAATTCATTTATGCTTTCTTTGCATATTTTGTGCTCATTATTAAAATCTATTATTATGGCCTTCCACTGACACAGATGTATCCCCAAAATGTTATCTTCTTATAGTATAACATTTTGCATCAATTTGCACTAGAAAACAGTGGATGGAGTCTGAAGATTTCAACTTAGAATCCTCATGTCATGTAAGAAAGGGTTCACATATGATGGAAAGACTGTGAGTCTGGTGCAAGTCCATGTAGAAACTCTGAACGGTACCTACAATCTGTGAGAAACTATCAACATTGCAAGGTAAACTTTGCTGTTATACAGCTCAGCTACCAACATTACATGGCTTGGTTCACTTCCCAAACATCTATTTAACCCACCTTCCATCATTTTACTTCTATGTAAGCTTCAAATGCAATATAGCTCTTCTTAATTTCTCATGATTGCTATATGATTTATTTACATTTTTCACATTAATACATTTATGTTTCCCATTTCCTGTATACTCTAAGTAAGTAGATATCAGATGGAATATGTAAATTTCAAACTGTAGTGCAGAAGAATCTTTAACATTTATACTATATACTTATTTACCTCTCTAATCTTTAAGAGATATATATATATATCAATCATTATTCTTTCATACAATTTAATCTAACCTATAGTAGCTGTTGAGTAAATATTCATCATTTTGAACAGAAATTTGTTTCCATAGGAAACAGATATAGTCTTTATACTGAATATACTGTTAATTCAATGAACACATTGACTCTGTTCTATTTAGAAATAATTATTATAAATGAAAGATAAAGTATATTATAAAGATTTTATATGTTTCAAATTAACTTCACTGACCAAAATTAGAAACGAGAATATTTTCATTGTTATGAATTTAACTATTAAAATATAAACAGAGTAAGGGTTTTTTTCAGTTTGGGAGAAATTTTTTTTTGTTATAACCAAAACTGCTACCCACAAGGAATCTAACATGTACTCTGAGCCATAACAAGATAACATAATTTCGTGTTATTAAAAACTGATGTAAGTACATGACAGTCTAGCAATGAACACTACGTAAAAGACCATAGTTTTAAGATTGATTATATTCTCCTGCTTCTCTTTACTACTATGATCATTAGTGGCACAACACAATGATAAACTTTTACTAGCACATTGCTTTCATTTTTCCTATTTATTGAAAATAGATTCTTTCATCTTCTCCCTCCACTCTGCTAAGTTCCCTTCCACTGTCCCTCCTGCCCAGATCTATGCACACTTTGACTCCTTTTCAGAAAAGACTATAACCAAACAACACACATACACACACACTCAGAAAAGGCATACTAAGACAAATTAAGAGCTGTCATACTAAGGCATCACAAGATAACCCAAGAGTGGGCAAATGTTTCAGAGATATACTAGCTCACACTATTGGGAGTTCCACAAAACATCACGCTAACAGCCATAATGTATATTCAGAGGTCCTGATGTGGTGACCCATGCAAGTACCATGCTTGCGGTTTCAGTTTCCCTGAGCCCATGGAAACTCTGCTTACATGGTTAAATTGTTTGTGTTCTCCTGATGTTCTACTGTTTTATACCATTATGCCATGCTTATGATTATAAGATAGTCTATGTCATTTTTGTTGGGTTTGACTTTGGTTTTCCAGCTGCTGTAATAAAATATCTTGATAAAATCAACTTTAAGAGATAAATGGTTCATTTTGTCACAGTTCTTTAGTGCTCTCTGTCATAGTAGGGAAGTCAAAGCATCAAGTATATCAAAAAACAGAAAACATGAAATACTGATGTTTTTAGCTAACTCTATCATTAAGCACTTTGGGATCTCAACCCCTGAAAAAGTTCCACCTATAGTAGGTAGGTATTTGATGTGGGATTCCCCTCTATATTCTGTGAATACCATTAATGAATAAAGAAACTTCTTTGGGCATATAGCAAGTCAGAACTTAGCTAGGCAGGAAAAATTAAACTGAATGCTGGAAATAGGAGGTGGAGTCAAGAGAGAAACCATGTAGCCTCGCTGGAGATGCATGATCTTTAGCTGGTAAGCCACAGCCACGTGACAATACACAGATTAATAGAAATGGGTTAAATTAATATGTAAGAGTTAGCCAAATAGAGCTAATGGCACAAGCTGTGATTTAATTAATACAGTTGCATTGTGATTACTTCAGGGCTAAGCAGACAGGAACTAACAAGTGGCCTCTCTACAACAGGTGTTTCCTGCTCGGTTAACCTGTTCAATGCAATTTCCCCAAAGGAATGCTCAAAAACCATCTTTTGGGTGATTATAAATCTCATTGACTTGATAACTGAGAATAACCAATCATAGCCTACTTTTTGTTACCTCATTCTATTCAGTACACATAACATGTTGCTATGACATGGATAATATCTTAACAGTCCTTTTCAATATCCATAAAATTTAAGATGTTTTAGTATGGCCATTTAAGAATGCAGAAAAATTAGTATGTGGGGCTTTGTGATAACCAGTGACTCAACCTGAGACTGTTCTCATTCTTTCCTTGCTCTATGATCCACCGTCTGTGTATGGGGCACAGCCAAGCAATGATGAGGTACAATTGAGACACTGAACCTCTGTATGTAAGATCACAGTAATGAAGAGCTAATATGATGCCAGGGAACCTCCAGATCTTCACACTAGATAATCACCTGTCTTGTGTAAATACCTTTCCTCATGTAATTCATGGTCATGGAAACATACTAGTCACTATGTGCTTTATCTTGAGATTTCTCAGATGATTTCAGTTTTTTCCGGAAGTAGTTGTTGAATATGTATTGTATGCAATCATAATTTAATTATAGAGGTCTTGCCTTGTGTTCATGGGGCACGACTATGTTCCATCCTCACTACCAGATGACAAAGGAATTCTCTTTAAAATCATTTTGGGGCCTGTGCCACCATGAACTATTTTCTCACAATGACTGCAATTCCTCAAAACAAATAATTTATAACAATTTATTGTGCATATGACTATGAAAAGTTATTTTTGATTGGGTAATTTTAGTTTCTATTCATGTTTATTCCTTCCAAGATAAGTCTTAATTTGTAGTGCTACTTATAAATTAATGGATTAAAATGTTTCCTTGCTTATGAATAAGAAAAGGCACACACACACACACACACACACACACACACACACTTTCTTCCTATCAGAGGCAATGTGGTAGCTACTTGTCTCATTGCTGTGACAATATATCTCTACAAGAAGCAAGGAGATGAAATATTTATTTCTGATTATATTTGAAGAGCATTAAGTTAATAATAGTGAAGGAGTCATGGTAGCAGGAGTGTGAAACAGCTGGCCATGCCAAATCTACATTATGGAAGCAAAAATTAGTGTTCCTAATACATTCTCTTTTTTATTCAGCTCAGAATCCCTTCCAATCAAATGATGTCTTAATACCTCAATTACAGGAATCTAGAAGATACCGCACTAGCATGTCGAGGGGCTGATTCTAGATGGTGTCTCACAGGGGTGCTAAAAAACTTGACTCTCAGATGATTCTAGATTCATCCAAATTGATAATATTAACCATCACACTAGGTGCTTAGGAGAGAGAAAATACTGTTCTGCTTTCTGGTTTCCTCTTATATTTTGTTTTAAAATCTCATTTTATTCTGGTAAAACAGCAACTCTTTGTAGAATGAATTGTCACGCAATGATGAAAACCCCTCACTTGTTACTAAGATTCAAACTGATATGAAAACTCAGTAACAGCAAAGAATATATCCATATAAACATCCTATTCCCAATGCAGAAAAAAATAAATATAATTAGCTACTAATCCTAGTGCAGAAACTATGAACAGATTTCACACATACAAGTGCAAAAACCCCAACAAACAACAAAAACTTTACAAAATTAAACTAATGTAAACAAAGTTATATGCTTGTGAAGAGCTGATTATAATAATGAAGGATGTCACTTAGCAATGATAATAATGGAACATGACTTCTATGCTGGAGAATAAAAGATAAATTAATAGCAACATATTGCAGTAATTTGAGAAAGTTTGTAAAACATCTAAAAATATCTCTTTTTCTTTGATCCAAACTTCTTCATTCTTCTGCTTCAGGTCTTTGAGTTATGGAAATACCAGAAAACTCACATAAGTAATTCATGGGAGGATGTCAGTGAGCATATTATAATATAAAATTTGAGTTGAAATCAATCAGGGATACCTGGCAGAAAATGTAAAGGAAAACAGTATAAAGTAAACTGCGTTATCTGGAACAGAGAGGTAACACCGCAATGAGGTCCCCTGGGTACACCAGCTTCCACATTTTCCATCTGATTCCTGTTCATCTCTCTGAGGGAGTCAGCACACAGTGATTTTGATACATTTGAAGACAAGCCTTCTAAGCAGTGAAGGTAAAATTTCCTTTCTTCTTTGACTGCTTAGAAAATTACAAAACTTTAATATATCTGAGAATTCTGGCTGTGTTACATATTTTAGAGAGTACCCTTTGCCAGTTCCTAAACTAGAGAAGACAATTATTCTACATGAGAAAATTGGCTTCTAGCTCACACAGCAATCTTTCATTACTAGGCTTTTTTAGTAAGATACTCGGTATAAAAAACATTTCTAAAGTAAGAGGAAAGCAATACTAAGTGTATTTCTTGCTCTTTTGGAATAAATTAGAGAAATTATCTTGAAGGTGTTTTAGCAATCTCTAATTGCTTTTACTTCGGTTGCTGCCCGCAACATATCAGCGATAACATTTTACCAAATTAAAAGTTACATATTTTACAATGTCACTCACCCTGCTGAATAAATCAAATGGAATAATCATTTGTTTCTGCATCTTAGATACACTTAACATGTTTATGACCCAAAAATTTAATGCACTGACACTCCGAAATTGCTCAAAATGTAAGGCTCACGCTATGAAAGCAATCCATAGCTTGCATAACAACAATATTTTATCAAAATAAGAATAATGAGTAATGCATTGAGGAACTTGCCTGTAACTACAAAATTATACAGCATGAAGCAGGAGAATAGCTGCAGATTTGATGCCGGTCTTGTTGCTGTTTTGAAACAGCAGCATCCTGTTTCAGAAACTAAGTGCAGATGAAAAAACGAACAATAAATATATTTCAGAGGATACATACAAAGAATGAGGAAAAATAAAACTGCAAAATACCTAACATGTCTCTAAAAATAAGAGTCATTAAGAAAAGAAAAGAATGCTAGGTTAATACTTTCTACACTTAATAGAACCTGAATGCTTGCTTTTTGAAAATATTCAGTCTTTTGTCATGTGACTTACCCCACTAGAGGAGAGAGACTGTCTTCAAAGCTCCTTGTCTGGTATTGAATTACCTGATAATTACCCAAAGACCTATAAGTTCCAAAGGAATTTATAGTTCTCTTATCTGAAAAAAGTTCCATATCATATGACAATATAGCTCAAGCAAGGGTTTTGAAAATCATTTAGATGACTTGCATGAAGAATGTAATAAACCTCCTTGAATACCAGAAATAATTACCCACAATGTAATGGTAATGGAACTTCAGGAATAATCATAATGATAATAAAAGAATAAAATAAAATTCATGGATGTAAACAAACATAAATTTTAATCTACACATGTTGTGGAATGTCCTTCCACTCCTTCAGCCAATAGCTGCTGAGAGACCACGCCCCAAAAGTTTTTTTTGTTATTGAATAGTCACTCAACGCTGTTTGCTAACTATATTTTCTTCCAAAATTTGACATTGTTTCATGTATTTTATGAAAATAAAATTTATTATAAACCTGTTGACAAAAGTGAGTCTTCATCAAGATAATTTCAACACCACAGAATTAAGTTAAAAGAAACAGACTTAAAGAGACATAAATAACAAGATACAAAGCTTCCTTTTATGGCATGTGCAATGCTTTCTTTACTACATGTTGCAGCATATGTACACACAACCCTTCCCAGTTTCAATTTTCATGGCACTTTCTTTAATCTAAAAAGTAAAGTTCTTTCCCACAGGCAATTTAATATACTTTTTTGTTGGTGGTATAGTTGTTTGTTTAAATTAGTAAAAGAAGGTTTTTTTTCTCATTTTGATTAAAAGTGATCAAAATGATAAATATCTCTTTTACTTTATGTTTTTGAAAATATGCCTCACATATAATTGTTTTATGTTTGGACATTATGCATGCATACAGATCCATGTACCATATTATTATGTTGTTGTGAATGATTGATTATGTATATACAGTGTTACTGTAATAATATGTATTGGGAAACTCACTTTCTGTGTCTGGAAACAATGCATTACGGTATCAGGAGCCAGAGATCAGACTACTACATCCAGCTTTGTACAAAGTATACAAAAATTGCCAAGGAAAAAAAATAGTTCTGCATGATAAATTCAATGATTTGTAATCATTGAAGTCATATAATCTAGAGTGTCTGAATCACATTAAATTTTATGTTACCAAATTCCCATATGCTGCATACTTTTTCATAATAGAGATATGTATTTTTAAGGTGATGTCCAGTCATACTAAGTACTAATTTACCCTTAAGCCAGTTAAGACTAGACAATAATTCTATGCCAGAAATAAATGAAGGATATTAATAAACACCACTTCTATAAGAATCTATATCACACTCTATTCAATTCTGACATCTAGCAATGAAAGGAACCATGATTTGGAACACATTAAGCTATTTGTATTCTAGAAACATAATAAAACAGAAAATTTCTGTATAGATGCAGAGGCCCTGAAATGCTATGCATATGATTGATGAAAGTTCTCATTGTTGGGCCGCTGAAGCTAAGCAGTTTGCAGAAGCGTGCTTGACAGTGACTAACACAACATGTAAAACTCACTTGCTCCCATATACTAAGATATTTACAGAGTGTCTTGTTCAACTCTTATAGACAGATACATTTTGAAAGCTAAGACTTTTGGATTTTAGAGAACAATATTACATTAGCTGAAATCTGTAGACATGCCTGAAAATAAATTATGCATTTTCTTTTGTGAAGCATTAGAGCTTGTCAGATAAAACTACACAGATCCAGTTCATTTATATTTTTTAGTTAACACACAAATAAGATATGTTATTGCCTCATTTTCATATGTATCTACCAATACATATTTTTATCACTCACAGCCTCTTCAGTTTTCTTCTTTTAATTCTCCTCCCTCCTATTTGTTATATTCCACAACCCAAAGATTCCACATTTAAGTTTATGTTTATTTTTTCTTGAAGAGTATATTTGACTCAACATTCATAAAGATGTTGGATTTGGAAATCATAACTATAACATGTTGACATTAGTTTCAATAGTCAGTGACCAATAATACCAACAGATAAATTCACCATAATGTAAATATTTTATTTGTTATTATTTTGTGTATGATATATGGGGTGAGGAGAGTATGCATGCCATGACATAAATGCGGAAGTCAGTGGACAAATCTTTGGTGTAGGTCCTCTCCATCCAACTTCATGTGTAATCTATGGCTTCAACTCAGCTCATCATGTTGTGTGGTGAGTATGTTATCCACTTAACCAACTGATAATTGGGTAATTTTGTTATGTGTATGTCTCAAATTATCACATATAAGGACTAAGATGCTACAAGTAACTGGTAAGACTGAAGAATAAATAGTTATGAGGCTCAGGGACTGTGAACATACTGGGATATAGAGAAAAAAGTCTACAGAATTTAAAAATCATAGATGGAGTAGTTGTAAGATTTAGAATGTATTAATGGTACAATGGAGGCCAACAAGGATGATTAGTCACAAACAAGCATGAAAAGTTTATTTTCTTACAGTGAGGAGATATTACTCAGCATAGAGCAATTGAGTGGTGGTAAAATCTATATATTGATTTTACAGTTCTCTAAAACCATCGTGAATTTGATAACATTATGTAAGGGATTGAATAATTGCAAAGTAAGATTTAAGAGACTAAATAAAAAGAATTACTTCTCCCTAATTAGTATTTGACTGCACTGGGAATGCATAAATATTTCTCACAAAAGTGCTAAAATTAGAAAAATTATATTTTATGGAAATGTCAAGCCAAGTAGTTAACAGAGTGTAGTTCCCTGAATGACGTCTTGTAAGTTCAGAAGAGTGATAAGCTTTGTTGATTCCCCATTGGAGAAAGTATTCTCAGAGAGGAGTATATGAGGGTTAGGCTTGGGGTGAGGTAAGGGGGAACAAGAGAAGGGGTGGGAGGAAGAACTGGGGTTTGAATATAAAATTAAATTATTACATAAATATATATACATACAATTGGAAAAAGTAAAAATAAAAACAGAACATTTAAAAGCAATAATATGTATTTTTATATTGAAACTATAATACATTTCCTCCCTTTCTTTTTCTCTCTTCAACCCCCCATAAATTCCCTTTGTTCTTACATGACTTTTTGTTGTACAAAATAAGAGTTATTTGATACCTAGAGCAGAATTTCTGAGACATAAGACATATGAGAAGGCACTTTTCCAAAAGTGCTTAATGGCTTCTAAAATGATGACATCAATTTGTATTTTGACCCCAAACAAACATACAGTAGACCTCTATCCCTTTCGAATATTTGATGTTACTGGGCTTATAAATCCTTACCAAAGCAAAACTACAAAGTGATATTATCATCTCTTTCTTTTCTGTGACCACTAATGAATGAATCATCATGTTGAACCTTTCTTTCTGTTTAATGACCATTTTAGTTTCTTCTGTGAAATGTCTGTAAATGAATTTGTTCATTTTCCAGAAACAAGAAACAAACAAACAAAAAACCCCACTGTCTTCTGAATATAATGTGAATGTTTCAAGGATGGATTCTCAGAAACCATCTTGTCTGTACAAATCCTGAAAAAGATGCAGTTCTCTATTTCTTTTTCTTGAGATTCAGTGAGAGCAGATCTTTACTTTAAAATACTATCATAAAAAAATATGGCATGTTTCTGTGGAGTGCAGAGAGTCCTTAATGTCTTGATATTCTCTAAAAGAACCTCATGCTCTGCCCTCCCACCACTCCATCTTGAGAATATAGAGATGTACTACCAACTCAGGAATAACAAACTCTTCATTGTGTAGACCAATAAACTACTTTTTTTTACCTAACAAGTAGAAATGTGGTTCTATTCTGCCTATGAAACTAGTAATGTGGTATGTCATATGAGAAAATTTTCTTGAACATTTCATATATACATATAGACCATTGTTTTTGTGTTTACATATACAAGCATATGCAACTAAATATGCATACACATATTTATATACATATGTATCAAGGTAAAATTTAATGTTTTCAGTACTATTGAGCATTTTATGCCTTGGATTATCATATATGAAGGGATTCAAGTTTATGATAAGGAAAGCAGTTCCTTATCTTATGAAAAGTCTTAAAAATTTGAAATATTTTTTCATATATCTTGCATATTTATATAATTTATGATTTTATTTCTATATTTTATACAACATTTATGTATAAGGAGTAAATATTTTCAATTTTTTCATATTTATATATTTCAACCTCAGATATATTTTCAATACATGCATAATTATGTGCATGAATACAAACCAAATCATGCTTGTTTAGATATTTACCAATCAAATCCAAACTAATTGCTTTCCTCTAATACTGGTTTTGCTCTTGGGAAAGCAGTTCCTTATCTTATGAAAAGTCTTAAAAATTTGAAATATTTTTTCATATATCTTGCATATTTATATAATTTATGATTTTATTTCTATATTTTATACAACATTTATGTATAAGGAGTAAATATTTTCAATTTTTTCATATTTATATATTTCAACCTCAGATATATTTTCAATACATGTATAATTATGTGCATGAATACAAACCAAATCATGCTTGTTTAGATATTTACCAATCAAATCCAAACTAATTGCTTTCCTCTAATACTGGTTTTGCTCTTGGGAAATCTATAAACTGATTAATTATTGAATATTTTCAACAATAAATATTTTGCATTTTAATGTTTTGGACTTTCTCTTTCTAATTATATATGCCTCCAAATCCAAATAAAATTATCATTTTACAAGAATATATTCAGATTTCTAATGTTTTAATGAGACTTATAAGTAATATGGAAATCAAAATGCCTTATTGAAGCATTAAATTTATAATTTCTTTGGTTATGATACACACATACACACACACACATATATATATATATATATATATATATATATATATATATATATATGAGAGAGAGAGAGAGAGAGAGAGAGAGAGAGAGAGAGAGAGAGAGGAGCAAAAAAACTAATATCCACATTATTAAAAACATGCAATATTTGGGTTTTGGGGTCTTAGTTACCTTATTAAGTAAAATTGCTCCTTGTACCATCCATTGACCTGTAGGTTTCATTTTACATAATTTAATATTAGTTAATATTTTGTTGTATATATGTACCATATGTTCATTATCCATTTTCTAACTATTAGGTAAATTTGCTGTTTCCTGTTTCTTAATATTATTAATAGGTCATCAGTGAACATGTATGAGCTCTATCTTACTGGTGGGATGTAGGATTCTTTAAGTAAATGACTAAGAGCTAGATCTAGTGGTAAATTGATTTTCAGCTATTAGAGGAACCTTCCACACCGCTGTACAACTTTGCACTCCTAATAGTTATAGATGAGTGTTTTGCTTACCCCACATCCTTGTCATCATGTACTGTCATATATTTTATTTATCTTGGACATTCTGACTGGTACAACTAAAAGCACTGAACTCTTTTCAGTGATCAAATTGTTCTAAGATACAATCTATTCTATAGGTATGGAACAAGTGGATAACCTTGTCTTATTCTTTGTATTAACTGAAATGTCTTACTTTTTCACTCTCCTCAGGATGATTTTGTGTGTGAGCTTGCTGTAAATTGTCTATGGTAGCTAGGAGGGACCATGAAGGAGGATAGGGTCTCCCAATAATGGGAAATATTTTATAAAAACATAGGCAGAAAATTAGAATAGGAAGATGAGAGGGTAAAAAGCTTGGAGGAACAGGCAAAGAAGGGAAAATAGTGAGTTACAAATAGCACTAAAGATTTTTTTTTAAAATCTGTGTTTTATATAGTAACTTACTGGTATAGAAACTTCCTTATGTGTGTATGTGTTTGTGTGTGTGCGCGCACGTGTGTCTGTAAAACATTTAAATGTTGTCACCATATAATAGGAAAAAAAGGCTTGACTGGACGGACATCTTATGCCATTGAATAAATTTCTAGGAAGGCTCATAAGTTATAACTATAGTCATTGTAAAAGGGGTCCCAAATAACTGCTCAAGTAGCAGAGTATTTTTAAGGTTATTGGTTACTCTCAACATCTTAATAATAAGCCCTCATTTCTAAAGTCACAATGCACTTATGTCACCAAACACAAAGTAGTAAAGCAGTTGCTCAACTGGAAACCTGATCCTTACAGACAGACAAACATACTACCAGAGGAGACAAGTAGTTTTTGATATCACTTTGAAACCCTGAACAGTATTCTACCTTTGTGATATGTGGGTATAACAGTCTCAAATAGGATACAGAAGTAAACAACTACTTTCTAAATTTAGTTTATACCCCTCCCCATAAGATGAATCTCATACATGCCATTTCTAAAAGGCCATCAAGAATCTGAGAATATTTAGGTAAGGAGCCCTCAGGGAAAGCAGACTTCTGTTATTCTACTAAAGAAATATAACAATAAAATGGTTCCTAAAACATATTACTATACACATAGACCACAGCTTTGCTCACACCTTATAAAAAAAGCTCCTTCCCTTTTTTTTATTTTTTAGAAAAGCTCCTTCTTAAGGTAGACAGTAATCAACACAGAAGCAAACATTGTAAATATGAAAAAAAAGAAACATTAGAGCAGCCAGTGCAAAATAGGATGTTTTTATTAAACCCCTCCCTTCAAGGCTCAGAAAGCTACACAGAAGAAAATGTAGAAAGACTGTATGGGTCAGAGGTTATGAATTACTCCAAGGAAAAAACTTCCAGTCATACCAAGGCTGATATACATATGAGCTCACAGCATCTGTGACAGTACAAAGATGGCCTTTATAAATTCAGACCTGACAAAAACTCAACACGGAGTATGGAAAATAAAACTAAAAAGGTCCTCCCCTCTCCAAGGAGCCATTTGCACCTGATACCTTGTAGGAAATGTAAAATACTATTTTTCCAAAGGAGTGATACCATGTATATGAACTCCATTTCAGGGCAGGACTCATCCTAAAGAGAAAGTCACTAACAGAAAATGGATTCTACGGATTTTTGCTTTATTTTTCTTTTGTTAATTTTTTGTCTATATTTTAATTTTTTTATTATGGCTGATTTTTCTGGGTTGGAATTGAGAGTGATAGAAAGAAAATCATAAATTTTTGTGGTTAGGTATTTGGAGAAAGTCTGGGAGTAGTTGAGGAGCAGAAAGAATAAGATCAACATATATTTTACAAAAGTTAAATAAACAAAATAAAATACTACTGATCAGCTCACCAGAACTTTTCCATTTTGGTTCCCTATCATTAAGCAGCATGATTGCTATTTTATCTTTATTTCATCTATTAATCATCTGCCTATAATCTACCTATTTATCTGTGTGTATGTGTTTTATCCAAATTTTCCAAAACTATCTTGACAATATCATCAGTCCTTTCCTCACACATTTATTCAGAGTCTGTGGTAGCAAGGCAATGGTTATACTTTACCTCCTTGCTGATCTTGTAGAATAACAGGCTTTAAGAAAATAAATAGATGAATTATTGGAATCTTATTAATGGGTCACCATTCCTGTATAATTTTCTTCTCAGCAGTAAATTATTATTTTTATCTTTTTTAAAACAAAGACTTTGCATTTTACAAATAAGCATAGTAAAACTTACCTACCCCAGAAGTAGCTTTTATTCAAAACATTGTATATGAAAAATGTGTAATATTTGAGAGCTGTTCCTAAATCCTTTGGCTATGAGCTAATAGAGCCTATCTAATTAAAGTTTTAGTTAAATGTATAATGATTATAAAATATTAATTTAAAATTAATCCTCTTCTCAACGTTAATAGTGCAAATTTATTTTTAAATGAAAATGTTCAAAGAAATTGCTCAAAGCAACATTATTCATCATAATGCAGGCTAGTTATTTTATAGAATGAATTTAAGCTACTTTTTATATTTTATATCCTTCTCAAAATGTCTTAGATTTCTGGGACTATATCTTGCTAATTCTTCTGGTTTTTTAATTAAATTAAAATAACAGATTTTAACAAATCATAACTACTTGTTTCACTATAATTATAAAACTCACAGTATTTTGCAATACTATTTTTCTCTTGATAGAAAAATCCCATCATATTTTCTACTAATTTTCCTGCTTATATTTTGATTAAAAATGTATAAAGCATTGCTCAGAGGTAAAAATAAAAATAACTTTAAAGAATAGACATATCTTTTGGCCTGTTTACTTCAGGTTAGATACTTTACATGGCTGTTGTATGTGATGTCTTTAAAGTTTTAAGATAGGCTTTGAAGATCTAGAAGAGCTTTGGTTGTTTGTGTCTCTTTATTTCAGCAATTTCATACTATCAAGTTATGGAGACTAACTAGAGCAATAATGTGTATTGTTTTGACAGTGTTTATAGCATCTGAATGATTAACAACTCAAATGGAAGTAACCCACTCCAGGCACTGGATTAGTTTTGTTTTATACCTAATGAGAAATGGGAGAGGGACAATTGTTCCATATTGTGTATCTACATTGAATCTTCAAAATGCCTGATGGTGCAATAAGAGAGGAGTCATCAAGTATTTACTCAACTGTTAACCCTGTATGTTATAAAGCCTAGAACAGCCGGATCACCCCCCCTTCCACCTGAGAGGAGTGGACTGACCAGCTCAGCTGTTACCCATACACACAATCAGGGTTTGGAGTTTGCACACCCGAACATCTACCATAGTTATGATCTTCTGGAGCGCGTAAAGGTACTGAATCTGTGGAAACATAATCAGAGAATCTTCGTGAATCAGGCCAACAGCAGGATGTACAAGAGAAATATTGATGGGGGTTCAGTATTAACAGTGTACCAAGGTGATGTGGGATGTATTTCTGTATAGGTGCTGCTGTTATTGGTTGATAAATGAAGCTGTTTCAGCTAATGAGTAGCAGAGCAAAGCCAAGCTGGAAATCCAAACAGAGATATGTAGAGAGAGTAGAGAGAGTCAAGCAGATGCTAGCCAGCCATGGAGGAAACAAGACAGGTAGGAGGTAATGCCACAGCCATGTTGCAATACATAGACTAATAGAAATGGGTTTAGATGTAAGACCTAGTTTCTAACTAATAGGCCTGAAGCGTCAGTCAAACAGTGTTGCAATAAATAGAGTATCTGTGTGATTTGGGTTTGTACAGCCAGCAAACAAAAGTGCAGTGTTTGTTTACTAATGGTGCCCAACGTGGGTTTTGAACACATGACCCTGAGATTAAGAGTCTCATGCTCAAATTGATCAATCCTTCATTACAAAATGAAAATTTGCAAGCAAAACTGGTTGGAAAAATCGAGACACTGCATGATACACAGGAGCTCCCAGTGCCACTTAGATGAAGGAAGAGGCAATGGTGAGATAGAAAAGGCAGAGGATCAAAATGTTCTTTTCTTTTCAACATTTTATTGATTATTTTTCTCTCATTTTTATTCTTTTTCAGCTTTCCATAAGGAAACACTATAAAAATGAGGGGTGGATAAGGAGATACTGAAAGATGAGTGGTATTAGGGTGATGATGTGAATTCCAGAGAATTGATAAAAATGGAAAAAAGAAAAACAAACAAGAAAACAAAACATTGGGAAAATGGAAAACATTGTTAAAAGAATATTCCACTATTTTCTTTTTTTCTTATAATGGAGTGTATTTTGCTCACTTATCATGAGTCCATACACGATAATTGTATAGTCCAAAGCTTCTAGCAGAGTTTATCTCAAATGTTCATGCCATCAACAAAACAGCAAGTATCTAGGTGAAGTGATTTCCACACTAAATTCAAATGTATAAGTAAATCAAAATATTACATAGACACTTAGTTATTATGCTTTTTCTTTTTATGGAAGAGTAGAACCAGGGTATTTTCTGAAATTTTCATGTTTGTAAATATTCTCAAACAACTGTAACTTGGGTATTTGAAAACTAGTAGATGCAATAATAAGAACTATCAATGACAATCAAACTCTCAAAAGCATTGAAATATTTGGAGAGTACCATGGCTAGTGAAGGAATAACCATTTCTCACACCATGCTTGCCAAAGCGACACTGAAAATTTTATTTCCAATAAAACAATTTAAATAAACTTAATTTCAAATTTTTTAACATTGAAATATTATAAAGAATTAGAAAATTTGACAAATATACATCAATAAAGAAGTGTTTTATAAACATATTACTCATATATAATATAAAAACTGAGAGACCACTTCTCTTTCCTTCATGACTGCTATTCTACCACAGACTTCTACGGTATTGAGTGAGAATGTGATACCAGGATATTTAGGTCCTTCCTGTTTCTTGTTCATGGCCATGATAAATATTAATTTCAACTTCATTAAGCATTGAGAAACGCCTAGAAGATTGATCCAGTGAAACTTTTTATGTTTCTGTGAATGGTTTTTCAGAGAGGAGTAATATACTAAACAAAAGTAGCATTTAGAATTGGGTGTGTGAAAGAATTGAGAGGGAAGAAATTTGCTAATCTGGGTATTCTCTCTGTTTGTCTCTGTCTAGCTCCCTGACATAGATGGTTCGTTTTGTCATGACCTATGTATCATGAATGAAGTGAAAACTCTTATATGATAGTTATAAAAATTTTTCCATGATATTGCTTTGTCCTTGTAATAAAATGCTTAAGCAAACAGGCACCAAAAAAGAAAAGAGAAGAGGAATATTATACAGTCTTTGTAAATACTGTTATAATAAACATATTTCTGTATATCTATTACACATAGCAATTCGTTTGTATATATCCTTAGATATTTCGTTAGTCACTCCTTCAATAGTTCTTTATGTTTTGAGGATCTATGAACTATTTTCATAGTGAATATACTAGTCTGTTTCCATATCAACCATTAGCATACATTTTCTTTTCCCCAAATTCTTAATTGTACATGTAGTCTGCCTTTTTAGAGAGTAATATTTCCACTGTAATGTTTTTGAAATAGATTTTTGCTTTGTACTTTGCATTTCAAGAATTTTACGGTGACATTACATGGACAGAATCAGCACCACAGAGAAATAAATTACAGACATTAATCCCAAATTTTGTTTAAGAATGCCGTGAGTCCACATAAAAACAAGACATGATAACATAAATTACAAGTAGGAACCAATACAATTTTTCAGATGAACTCTATTCATGCCAAATTTAAAGAATTCACATGCTTGAGATATGTTGACTTTTTGTTTTAGCTTAAATGTGTTCCTCTAAACTCATGCAGATTCCCGATCATTCTTTCCCCTCTCTTTTCTTGGTTTAATAAACTGCGACTGTGGAGATGTCTCTTTGTGATAGCTGACATTTCTAGATCAATTATGAAGAAATACTATGTACCTGGTAACTGTCTATGTATAACCTTTACATATGAATATGAGCCAATTGTAAATAACAAAAAGAGACCTTAGACCCCCCACTTTCAGTGAAAAGAAATAAATGAAAAATTCTAGAGTACAAATACTTTCAGCTTTAAATTTAATTGACTGATTTTATTAACCTGTTTTGGTTTCAGTTACCTTATCTATGCTCTTTAGAGTTAATTATGTTGACTATTTTAATACTGTTTTAGTTTCTACCTTGATGATCATAAAGCACATTTGTAAACATCATGAATTAATATATTCAAGTGTGTGTCATTTTAGCCAATCTATGTAAGGCATTTTAATTAAGTCAAATTCCATGTTGACTGAGGTTTAAAGACACTTTCATGAATACAATGAAAGGATAATGACACCACTTCTCTATGACCCTATCTGATTGCTAATGCCATACTGTAGATAGTCAGATTGTTATTTTCTCCCTGTTCCATGTGATAATTCATATTCAATAGTTCCATAAACTATTTTCTGAATAATTTATATTTTAAGTTGTCATGATTGTCACCTTTATTCATTACATTTTATGAATTCATTAATATGACATTAATTTTGTACAAATTATAATCAAGAATATTCAAGGAGTATAAAACAGAGCCATCATGCATTAGGAGTATTCGTTGTAAGGAACAACATTAATGGTTGCCATCCTAAGTATGGTTATCAAAATATTATGCCTATCACTTATAAATAGGAGATGATCTCCAAGTGTGATAAATGAAGGAATTAATAGCTTTACATAGTTCACCTTGATTCAAATCCTACCTATGATTATGTATCTCCAGTTGTTATGGCTCCAAATAGGAAAAAAAAAAAAGAAAGAAAAAGATGAAAATTGTTGTTTTCATTGTGGTGACTTGTGTTTTTAAATTTTTAAAATGTATTTTCTTTGCTGTTATCTGCATAAATTCTAAACTTTAAGAAGTGCCGATATCTCGGTGGGGACCTCCAATTGCCGCGCACCCCCCCCCCCCCCCCCCGTGTCTGCGCTCTGTGCACTGGCACCCAGTTTGCGAGCTTCGGGCAAGGGAGCTGGAGGTTAAAATACACAGAAGAGAGACAGCAACAGGGGTCATCTTTGAATTCCCCAAGAATGGCCCCTTTATTGTGCTCAGGGGCAGATTATATAGAGATAGCCATGCCCCAGCCAAACCCACCAGAAACCACTCTCCTGCCATCAGGAACTCCTGAATGTCTTGTGCTCAGAGCAGCTGTAGGCACTCAGATCAGGGGATTACAAGAAATTCAGGATCTGGGGTCTCACTGCTCCCAACAAAGAAGTATGAAAACTGTTGAATATTCAGTAATTGATAGATACTTGGCATTCTTATTATCACCATTAGCTTCCCTGTGCCCTGTGATCTCATCATTATTATTTTAAAAAGATATGTATTGTGTATGTGAGTATACATAACCTATTAAGTTCCTGTGAAATGCTCTCTACAGGAGCAATTCTTTCTCAAGTCACTTGATCAGCTAAAAAGTGGATTGTGAACTAAGTCCAGAAGTTAAGATCATTTGCTGATTTTATAGATATCTTGGTTCTCAGCATCCAGAAAACTTGGGTGTCATTCGTTTGACAAGTAACCATCAAGGAAGTCTGAACGGCTATGTACTTGGCTACATTGGAGAATGAGACCCTAACCCCTGTAAATGAATGGATTCACACTGGAAAAGTTTCTCCTGTATAAAAGATAAAAATATTGAATATCCTACTAAGTAAGGCAAATTAAAAACCTGAAGGTCATTAGACCTTAGTTCTTGATGTTAAAACCTCCTGTTCTTTACTTTTGTATTAAAGAGACTTGATATGTTGAAAAACTATCCCCTTCTGCAATTTATTTGCTTATATAAATATATCCACATATATAAATAGCATACTGTATCATTAAATGTATACAATTATTATTAAGTGAATAAATGGAGCAAATAGCATTTTCTGCAGTGATATATACTGAATTTCTATTATTTAAGGTTTAAGAATGTCACTATTAGAAATATGTTTTTTACATTTTTTATTAAAATTGATCATTGGTCTAAAATTCAGTACAACTAGTACTTTTATAAGAAGATAGAAATATGCACCTACTTCCAAAGCCCATCTGAGATTTTTTTTTTAACCTCTAGCCTCCAGAACTGTGGAGAAATTAATATCTGGTACACAAAGCATTAAAGAGTCTATTAATTTGTATGGTAGAATTAATTTATAAAGTACGGAAAGAGTAAAGAGTGTTCTGTTATTAAACACAGTCAAGTAACAACATTCTCTTGTTTACCAAGTATATGAAAAGCTCAAATGCTAATGATCTTGGTAGATGTATTCACCATACATGACTTAAGCAGTAGATGGAAGACAGAGAACAGACAGATGTATTTATAGAGGGGTGACACATAGATGAAGAGTTTTATGGATTCAAAAATTTTTCAAGAAAGTGCATCTGTTGAAAGCTTGGAGCTTCATTGATATCTGGAAAATTGGGCACAGTTCTAATCAATAGATGTGTAATTCATAGCAGAATGGTATTTGTGGGGAGCATGATACATATGATAAAGAAGAAACTAAAGTCTTACCTTGGAAAAAGCAGAGTTCCTTGGCCCCCCTTGCACCTCTGATTCTCTCTGTTTCTTAGATGCTATTCTGTAAGTAATTTTCTCTGCTGCCTATTCCTGCCACCATAAATCTCAACCGAGAACCATAGAGGCACAAACATATTAATCAGAAACGCCTCTGAGATTGTACACATAGTAATCCTTTCATCCATTGCTTTTAGAGTGCTTTTGTCACAACTCTGAAAACAAGTATAATCTAAGACAGGTAGTTAGATTGCGCATATAGACAAACGAAACAAGATTATCAAGTGGCAGAAGAGATGACCCACTCACTCTATTATGATGATTATAGGTGAATGATTAATGTATTCTATAGGTGAATCATTAAATGTATTCTAAGTCCTATAAAATTCCATGTATTTCAAAATGCAATCAAGTCCTATGTTTGCTTCTATTTCTACACACTTGATTCTCTCTCCAAATATACATATAGTATATAATGTATATGTGTATTTATGTATGTATTTAAAAATAGTAACACACTTTTAATAATCAGCATTTAACTTTCACAAAAATAATTATAAAATATATAAAAGCTTGATTCTTCAATTTTATTATTGAAGAATTTTTAACAGTTAAATGTAGGACTGTATTGTAGATATGTATATGAATAAATATGTGCACACACATATACAATTCATGTGGAACCTAGCAGTCCACCCACCCAGTACTGTGATGTTAGGTGTGTGTTGGATGCATGCCTGACTTTAGATGTGAGTGTAGGAAATTTGATTCCTGGAAATCATTCTTCTGGGGGAACCACCTTACTAATACATTTTGGAAACTTTTTAAGTGTTCTTATTTGTAAATCTGCAAGTACCTTTACTTGACAGTGAATAGTGGCT
Source organism: Chionomys nivalis (assembly GCF_950005125.1). Classification (NCBI taxonomy): domain Eukaryota; kingdom Metazoa; phylum Chordata; class Mammalia; order Rodentia; family Cricetidae; genus Chionomys; species Chionomys nivalis. The sequence goes on along the minus strand of NC_080100.1, from coordinate 18,508,738 downwards.
CACACTACTGTCAGATATAGAGAATCACACTCAAAGGTATACAGCAAGAGTCCATGTCATAAACTCTCTGCAAGCTGACTGAAATGTAGATGCTACAGGTAACTTGTTAGAATTCATTTCCTGTCCCTCAGTCAATTTCCTCCAGATACAATTAGTCCTTTACCCTATGATTAGCATTTTGTCTACTATTGCTTAAAAAGTTTAAATTTAATAGAATATATATTGTGACAAAAGAGTAACCTAACATTACAGATAATGATTTCTTGATCACATGATCCTAAATTGATCCACAGCATGTTATCATAATCATAAAGAATTTTTTCCAGTGACTATTCTACATAATTTTTTTCTCTGATGGTTATGATTATAGACAATATTTCTATAATACTTTTTTAAATGTATTCAATAATTTAGAAGCACCATGGTTAAGAGTGTAAGCATAAAGTCTATGTTATAGTGACAAAGATATCTATTACATCTAAAATGTTAGAAAATTCTGGAAGTTCCACAAATAACAATTTTGCCTACTTGATAATTTTTTTAATCCTGGGAAAATAGGAGTTAAGAATATCATTCAAAAAATAACAAAAACCTTACTATTTGATTAACATTTTATAAATTTACAAAAGTTGTATAAAAATTCTCCATATCATTAACACACCATGTTAATTAAATATATTATTTTATTTTCATATATGATGAAAGATGAACCATATAAAAGCTACCAATAAGTGGGGTAATCAGAATGTATGTGCGTGTGTGTATATATGTGTGTTTCCCTGGGTGTGTGCTTATGCACGCATGTACATTCATGTAATAATCAAAGAAAACAGAGTATAACCTTGAGAGCTTTGGAAACATAGAATGGAATGAGACAATGTAGTTAGGAGGAGCTAGAGAGAGGAAAGAGAGAAGGAGACACGATGTAAATCAATTTTTGAAAATTGTATTTAAAAATTAAATAAAGAAAAAAGAATTTTAGTGTACCAAGTCAAATGATCTTAGAAAACATTAAATTAAAATTATAAAAAAGGAGGATATAATCAGTAGGGAAATATTACTTTGGAGTAATTACTACACAATGTGATATACAAATAATATAAATACTTAACTTATTTCTGGTTTATATGCTGTAAAACATATTTACATTTACTTTTATGGGATTCTTTTATGTGCACTGCATTTGTCTGCTTTATAAAAATAAATTTCTCTGTGTATAATATACTAAGTAAATAAGAAGATAAAGAAAAGAATTATTGCCCCAATGTGTTAACTTGGAATAAATTCATTACAGTAAATAATATTATTTGTCAACTGGGATCCAACATATTAACAAAATCCAAAAATTATTAGGCACAATAGAAGTAAGTAATGGAAAACACTTGCCGATTCTGATACTTTTTTGGACAATTTGACCTTAAATTTTCAAAGGAGAAATTTAGCGTTTGTCTTACTTTGCGTAAACTTTTGCTGATAGCATTCTCTGAAATTTCATAGCTTTGTATGTGACGTTCTCCCAATGTCTAGACAATGTGTTTTGGAATAAGTACTTTAGATAATATGCCTAGAAGAGGGCAAATATTTCAAGATGAAATTAAGGTTATATGGGAAGTGATTGAAAAAAAAATGAGACCTTTAGTCCAGAAGCAATTAGAATGTTATGTCACAATTTAGTCATATTTTAAATACTACAATATAAAGTAAATTTTGTACTATTTCTTGAAATTCAAAATCTCAAAATGGGCAATATGAAAGTCCATGTTTGTATGTATATCATATAGACAACCACTAATAATTATATTTGATATATACTAATGAACATTGCATCAGTTAATTAAAATAATACAGCATTCTCTGGGAAGGGTCTTTGTATGTCATAAAATATGTTAAGAATTTGTTGGATTTGTTATTTTCCCCAGCTAGGTCCTTGGGCAGCAGAGGAGAGGATGCCTGAACTGGACTTTTCCCATAGCCACACTGATGAATATCTTGCATATCACTATAGAACCTTCATCTGGTGATGGATGGAGATAGAGACAGAGACCTATATTGGAGCACTGGACTGAGCTTCCAAGGCCCAGATGAAGAGCAGAAGGAGGGAGAACATGAGCAAGGAAGTCAGGACCGCGAGGGGTGCGTCCACCCATGGAGACGGTGGGTGGGACTGATCTAATGGGAGCTCACTAAGGTCAGCTGGACTGGGATGGAATGAGCATGTGAACCCGACTCTGAAGGTGGCTGATAATGAGGGCTGACTGAGAAGCCAAGGACAATGGCACTGGGTTTTGATTCTACTGCACGTACTGGCATTTTGGGGGCCTAGTCTGTTTGAATGCACACCTTCCTAGACCTGGATGGAGGACGGGAGGGCCTTGGACTTCCTACAGGGCAGGGCATCCTGACTTCTCTTAGGACTGGAGAGGGTGGGGGAGGTGGAGTGGGAGGAGTGGGAGGGAAATCGGAGGATGGGAGGAGGTGGAAATTTTTAATAAAAAAGCTTATAATTAAAAAAAAATAAGTCATACAATAAAGATCAAGGAAATGTCTTAACGAGTCGTGATGAAAGTGGATTACTGATGGAACATTCTTTTCAGTCGCAATAATGGAATGCTTCATTTCTGCATTTAGCCGTGGGCCAGAATGAACTCCTTCTGTCACTCAAACTGAATGCTGTATTCCTATCATTCACAGATTGCAATAGTACCAAGGAGGAATGGGTAAAGATAGAGCTTGGCAGCCGCGAGGAAATGAATCTGTGGTTTAGAGATATTTCAGTACAGCAAAATCCTTGCAGCTTTGGATGAACAGATGTGAACTTTGAAAGATCAGGTTCCACTCTGAATAGAACCTTTTACTAACTAGGTTATATCTTGGGAATCTCATTATTTAATTTTGTGTAGGAGTTTGGAGAATGGCTGCTGAGTGGATATATATATGCTTGCCCAAGAAGCTCATAAAAATGTGACAGCATCTGTAGTTTATCACAGTGTGTGGGTGAGGGTTACCAATGGCAGGAAAGCTGAAATGAAATAAAATGATCATTTCCTTCAATTAAATCTGTGAGGTAATGTTCCCATGCTACTGGGGGAATCATTAATTTATAAAGTCAATAAAAAAACAAGCTTTAATACTGCAATTTGCTATTTTACTCAAACACAGCATCAATAAAAATGGCTAAAATTTCTTTGTTTAAGCTGGATGTTTGCTAAGAGTTAACATACATTTTTCACTTCATAGTACAAATTACTTTTGAAAGTAATATCCATAGTGCACCTTGAAGAAAGGCCTAGGCTGTAAACTTTAACGGCTGCCTGAGTTGGCAATCATTTCATAGAGACAAGACACAGCACTCAAAATTGCCCTATAAATAAGCTCCCTTACAGAAAAATTAAAATGGAATTCATATTATTGATGTTCACTAGCAGCTTAAAGAAACACAAGGGAACCAAGAAGCAGCACGTGTTTCAAATCGCTTTCTGAGGCAACTGAAGGACGTTCTCAAAGTCAGTGGTGATCAATGACAGTAACTGGCTTGCCCAACATTTAGAGTGGACTTTAATGTATTTAGAAGCCTTGAGGAATTTACTTACTGAATAGAAATGATGCAGTTGTTAGAGAAACACAACACTTTTTTTTTCCTTTTCTGTACACTCTGTTAAATCATCACTCTCCCAATTCCTGAACAATTATGTTTCTTTGACTTTCTCTCTGATCATCTACACCCTGCATGATCACTCTTGGTAATTTTTGCATTTTCATTCACCCTTTTTCCTCACGTTTGCTTACAGGGTTCTGAACATTGAACTCCAGAGAGGGAGTATTCTACTCTCATATTCTTTATGCATAAAGTTATAAAAGCTTAACCCCCAAATCCATGAAAAAACAAAAATAACTGAATGGGAAAATCAGAAGGTGGGAGATAAAAAGAAGAAATTAAATCAAGAGCTATATGTGATAAAGTAATAAAAAACAGTTGCTATAGATATAAATACTTTGCTTGGTATGGATCCCAGTCTACTGATAAAAATTTAAGGTCGCCGGGCAGTGGTGGCACACACCTTTAATCCCAGCACTCAGGAGGCAGGGCAGGCGGATCTCTGGGAGTTCGAGGCCAGCCTGGTCTAAAAGAGCTAGTTCCAGGACGGGCACCAAAGCTACAGAGAAACCCTGTCTGGAAAAAACAAAAACAAAACAAAAAAAAAAATTTAAGGTCAATTTATATATATATATTATATATATATATATAGAGAGAGAGAGAGATCTGCTCTTGATTAAGTTTGTGCAGCTCATTTATAAATGTAATGTATAATTACGAAATATAAGTTAATAAATAATCATTTGTAATAGTCAAGCTTCTAGTTATATTAGTTGGGTTTTCAAGATATGGAGAGATGTATTTCAGTTAGATAGGTACTCTTCAATTCCATAAAAGACTTCAGAAGAATATAGTATTACCTAAGTTAACAAAAATTGTATTGTGAGCAATTTTTGAAACTCTAGAATTGACAGAGACATCGAGCTGCCTCAACAGTCACCCAAACTTCTCCTGTAACATTGGGACATCCATCCTCAGCCTACTGGCACATAGTATCTGGCCTACTTTTCCATGAAGCAGGAAACTTCAAAGACAATTCCATGTGTATTGACAGTTTTTCTGTCACTTTCTTCTGTGTCCTTCAGAATGTCTGGCAGATTCGTTCATGAAGCAGGAGTCCAGAAGGGCTGTCTCACCTTCCTTAGGCAGCTTCAGCAGTCATTTTTCTCTGGATCATGCAAGTCCAGTCAGGCATTTCAGACAAGAGCATTTCTTGCCCAAATGGCTAGCAAACTTCATAAGGAGTCTCTTCAATGCCCATCTTCCTCTTAAAGTAATTGTTGCTGTCAGGAGCAGATGTTTCTTACTGTTATGAAAACTCCTAAGTTCTTAAAACATTTTAGATGCCATGTTCTGAAGGTCTTTGAAGGATTTGACTGTCTTTAAGATTTCTGCTTCATGGAAAAGTCTGCCAGATACTATGGGCCAGTTGCTGAAGAAGGGTGCCCCAACACTGCAGAAGAACTTTGGGTCAATGTCCAGGTAGCTAGATGTCTCTGTAAATTCTGGAGTTTTTGAAGTTGCTTACAATACACTTCCTGTTATCTTAGGTAATATTATATTTTTCTGGAGTCTTTGATGAAGTTGAAGTATACCTACCTAACTGAAATATATCTCTCTATATCTAGAAAACATAATTAGAATGACTAGAAGCTTAACTATTATAGATGATTATCTATTAACCTATATTTCATAATTATATATTACATTTTTAAATGAGCTGCACAAACACAATATCTTAGTCAAGAGCAGAAATATACAAATAAAATTGATTTTAAATTTTTATCAATAGATCAAGATCCGTACCAATGCAAAGTATTCTTATCTATAGCAAGCAGTAACTAAATTGGAAAGGCAAAACAACTGGCAAAAGAAAGGCATCTGGAAATGTACAAAAGATTATCATTTCAGACAAAAAGAACCTGAACATTATTAAAAAGTGATATTAATTATTAATAGCAATATAAATAACAAATATGCCATCATAAACCAACTTTTATTATATCATTAAATTTTATATATCCCTTTCTACAACAAATAGAAAGCAATTTTAACAAAACCCAAATTAAGTGGAATGTGTGTATATACTGTAGACTTCAGAACTCAGTCAATCTTTCCCTTGGACAAAGTGTTACTATCTGAAAATGCATGCTAGCTGAACCACATTTTGTAGAAAGAACTCAGACCTGATTCATACACTATGCAAAGGCTGACTGATAAGACTTACTCACTATGGAGAGGTTGAATCTTGAAGACTGAGAACCAAATCTTTTTGGGCTTTCTTAACTGCTTTTAAATAGTCATGAATGCCTACTTCCACATAAGACCTAATAATTTTGTGCTTAGTTGATGAGATTCTTGGATTATATCTTAAGAGTTAATCATTTCCACTTACTCAAAAGTTTTGAAATTGGGCAAGTAAGCATCTGAGATCTACAGCAAGGATTTCTCCCTGTTGCTGTAACCTGTCCGCTTGATAATTTGACCAATATATTTGAAAGCAGAATGATTTACGCCTTTGTCAGTTCTATTACTCAGAAGATGTCAAGAAACTGTTTCTTCTTTGGAATATAGTATTTGGAATAATGGATATCTGTGTTCCTGAGCAAAGGATACTCGTATTTGATTCTAGAAACTATCTCCTATCCCCTACAATAGAAGGACCATGATTTTTGTTCTTGTTGTTGTTGTTAATTATTTCCTTGTCCTTTGGCATCATGATGAATATGCACAATTCAGGATCTGTATGTCAATTACACAATGCAATATTTAAAAAGTAGTAAAGATCAATATTAATTTTATCAGTATTAATGATGTAATTTAAATTCTGGGAGAGTTTAATTTAGGATTCAGTTCTTTTATAAAGGCTAAAAGACATGAATATTCCAAAAGGCTGAATTTATAACAGAAATATTGTCAAATAGAGAATTAAATTATCATAAAAATCATGTAATATATTATTTCTGGGGTCAATACATGATCTCTTTGGTAGTAATATACTTCATTTCAAAATAATATTGAGACTACACTCAGTATATGATGAAATGAATTACAGAATGTAAATTATACAAAGTTGTAAGGGACTTATTTTTATCATCCTAAAAATCATAAATGGCTACAAATTCGTTACACTGATACTGGGATCATGTTCAGAGTTTTTCCCACACCAGGCAAGTACTCTACAACTGCGCTACAGCCTGAACTCTATAAATCAGATTTTGTTTTAAGAGCCATAAAGTTTACCACCTCAGGACTGTAAAAATGTGAGAAGTATAAAACAGGAATCACATTCAATGAACAAGAGAGCTTCATAGCCCAATTCTAGAGAACTTTTGGCTTCTTTTAAGCTTGACATAATTATGGAACAGGTTTATTTTGCCCCCCAAGTTCCCCTGTTTACAAGTTTGTATGGGCATGCATGTGTGTGCTGTGTATTTATGTATGTTTATATGTAGGTGTATGCATTAATCTGAATTCATTATCAACAGTCTCAGAGTCACTAGTAATGTGTTGGCATTGCATTAAAGCAAGAAACAAAGCTCTGTCTCTTCGTATCACTTTACTGAGGGAGTCTAGATTTGCATTCTCTATTTTACTTTTTTTTTTATTTATTTATTTTTTTTTTTTTGGTTTTTCGAGACAGGGTTTCTCTGTAGCTTTGGAGCCTGTCCTGGAACTCCCTTTGTAGCCCAGGCTGGCCTCGAACTCCCAGAGATCCGCCTGCCTCTGCCTCCTGAGTGATGGGATTAAAGGCGTGCGCCACCACCACCCGGCTCGTCTTCGATCATTCTTATCTGCCTGTTATAATTTTGAATTTGTGCCTGCCTGAAGGCTCTCTTGTGACCCTGTCCTTGTTTCTATGTAGAACCCCTGTGTCTGTCCTTAAAAAGGGGTTCTGCTCTCTTTTATTGACCAGCAAATAAAGTTTCACATGGGGAAGAGACAGGGATACTTTGCAGAAACGTGTCGCAGAGTTTTACCTGGTATAAAGTCACTGGCTTCAACTGAGCCAGATAACAAACAGTATTATAAAAACTATGCCGGGCAGTGGTGGTGAACGCCTTTAATCCCAGCACTTGGGAGGCAGAGGCAGGCAGATCTCTGTGAGTTCGAGACCAGCCTGGTCTACAAGAGCTAGTTCCAGGACAGGCTCCAAAACCACAGAGAAACCCTGTCTCAAAAAAAACCAAAACAAACAAACAAACATAAGAAAAAAACTATTCTTTACCAAACAGTATCTATGTGTTCCATAAATATTTTTATGGTGAACATTCTTTTTATAAGGTTGCTTTAAACAAATATTTGCTGGCTTCAGAAAATGATTATTATAAGATGCACACAAACATGCATATATTACCCCTGGGTCATAGGAATGGAGTAAGACAAAATTTATCAATACAGTTACACAATAGGTTAGATTAGAAATGTGAAATCCAGGCAAATCAGGTAGTTTGTTACATTGCTGTATTAATGGCAGTGTAAATAAACAAGCTGAATACACAGCCTCAAGTCTTAGGTGACCTCAAGATGTATTGTGAATTCTGGCTTTGAAGTTTAGAAGGAGTTTCAGTCTCTTAGAATATGCTAGGTATTTTTATTAAATCCATTGTTCTAAATCCCCCCCCCCTCAGAGACACATGCACACAAACACACATACATTAACTTCTGAATTATCACAATAATCATTTTGATAATTTTTACCAGACAGTATGTATTTGACTCAGGAAAGACGAAAGTATATCTTTTGCTTTCCCTTCAAGTTAACTCAGGATCCTAGCAGAGTCACTCTCCTCTCTTTGAAAGACATAACTTCCATCTTAATCATTGATTTCCTGTCTGGAAGATGTCTATAATTACTGATCTTCAATTATGAGATTTATCTTGCTCATCATCCTTCTTCACAGGTGTAATATAGTATAAAGACTGAAAAATAGACCTTTATTCACTGTATTTCAGTAACAATTATTTGTTCAAAGCTGTGTATCTTTGTAGTACTTACTTGAAATATGAATATATATACATATATTTGTAAAAGCAAAGAATATGAAAATGGGAGGAAAATGTGGTGGAAAAGGAGAGTTGAAAAGGAATTTCGGGAACATATTATCAACATATATTAAAAATATGCATAAAATATTTAATGAACAAAAAAATTACTATTTAAAATAAAAATATAGGTAATATTTCTAATTCCTGTTATGTGTTAAAATACATTAAATAGAATTAACTTAAAGAATTAATAAAATGATTAACTCATGTTTTTAGATGACACAAGTAAAAGAAATAAAATTTTGCTTCTACAAATCACAAAATGTTTATCTTAAACCAGTTTTTAGTGAAATTCATATGAATCCTGTAGTTATATGTGGCATCTTACTACATTGAGAATTAAATCTATTAAGTTGTATGTCAGTAGATTGAGTAGGTAAGAAACTTAACAAAATTTCTGCTGCATACAATTATTAGTATGGGTACATGGCTATTTCATGATATATTTATAAAATAAGTAAAGTCATTTATATGAAAAAATATCTATTGATTTAATCTTGTATATTTTGGGAGATTTTTAATTTGAGGGTTTTCACTTATAGTAACAATTACGAAACTATTAGTTGTATTGGGGGACAGTTTGTGTCTTTATCCCACATGAAACAAAAGCGCAATGGATTTTTCCAAAATTAATAAAATCAGATTTGACCAGAGCAGACCTCCTGAAAATCTTGGGTACAGACTATGACCAAGATTATAGACATGAAAAAAGAAATCAAGAAATACTACAGGGCAGGTAGCATATATCTTCTTCCTCTACAATGCGAACAGGTCTAAGACTCGATGAGACATGATAAATCTTGTTGGCTATGGAGTTTTCATGACTTATTATTACATGCCAGTCTTTCACCTGGGATGGAGAGAGAGAAAGGTTGTCGGACATCTATACAATACAATAAGTATAAGAACTGGTCAGGAACAAGCCGAAACTGAGGCCCAGTGTCTATGATTAATAATGTTTCTCTGTGTTATTATCTGTGGGTTGACAGTCCAAATGAAATTGTACTACTATATTTGTGAAACTGCCATGTGGATACTGGAAATAAAACCCTGTTTGTTGAGAAGAACAGTCAGTACTTATAACTGCGAAACTATCTTTCCAGCCTTTAAATGTTAGTTTTTAAGTTTTATGTGTATGTGTTATATTTATCAGTTCTGCAGAGTTCAGGTAACTAGGCTATATAAGGCCACAGAGAAGATGGTGATCTTTGAAGGAGAGAAAGGAAGAATATAGTGTTATAAATGGATAAAGGGGGAAATGAAATGAAATGATTAAATGGAGCGGTGGATGTGAAGACAGAGTAGAAGGAATACGAGGGTTAACTAATGCTAAAGACCTTTTACAAAATTCATGTGGAGATTTTATACTAGGAAATGTTCCTGAAAGATTCACATGTAGAAAAAGTTAAGAGAGTCGGGCAGTGATGACGCACGCCTTTAATCCCAGCACTCAGGAGGCAGGCAGATCTCTCTGAGTTCGAGGCCAGCCTGGTTTACAAGCGCTAGTTCTAGGACAGTCAGCAAAACTTACAGAGAAACTCTGTCTCAAAAAAAAAAAAAAAAAGTTAAGAGAGTTTTCCTACAATGGAGAACAATATCCTAACTAGACATCATGCACTAGCAAATAAAATCTCCAGTGTAAGAAATGGCCTATGTATTTATTTATTTATTTACTTATTTATGGTTTTTTGAGACAGGGTTTCTCTGTGGTTTTGGAGCCTGTCCTGGAAGTAGCTCTTGTAGACCAGGTTGGTCTCAAACTCACAGAGATCCGCCTGCCTTTGCCTCCCGAGTGCTGGGATGTTTATTTTGTAATCATTGGACAGTATGAATCCATAGATCTCTGAATATTGTAATCTATGCCAATGTATTTTTTGACTTCCAAGAAATTTACTGTAAAACTCTAAAAAAAATCATTGTATACTAGAGATACAGAACATGGAAAAATCTAGGTGCTACTCAGTTGAAGCTTTATCCTTACTGGCTAATGTTCATACTGCTGGAAGTTTCCGTGAATGCTACAAGAGGAGACAAATAAACATAAATATCACCGAACCATGAATTTTTAGAACTAAAATAATGACAAAATTGTCAAGATTTACCCACTCGTTTAATACTGGAATAATGTTGTGCGAGAGTGCTGGTTAGTTTTTGTCAACAAGATCCCAGCTAGGGTTTTCAGAGTAGAGGAAATGTCCGTTGTGAATTGATCCCATCATATTGTCCTATTGGTAAGTCAATGGGCCAATTTATTGATTTCTGACTGATATGGTCATATTACATGATGTAAAATTGACAAACAATTAATAAACATTGTTTCTAAAAAAGTTAATAGAGGAAAATACCTGACATTTACTTCCAGTCTGCATATACATATTCACGCACACCCCCACACATAAATAAGCACATACACATATATATGTACAATAAAAATACAATGTGACAAGCATCTATTGTACTGGAGATATAAATAGTCTTGGTTCACACTGAAATATGTGTAATTATAGCATATGTATTCATATCTGTGACTCATTTTCTCCTTAGAAGTAACATTTCTTTTGAAAGTAAATTTATTTACCATTGATAATTTTATTTCTTGGAAGAAAACATGATTTACAAATTATTTTTGAGAAGAGTTAATGGTAATAAATGGCAAGTTTCACTAGCGAATAAAAGATTAGAGGAAACTGAGGTTAAGATAATCAGGTTTGCCAAAGCATTTCTGTCTTCACTATTTTTCAAGCACACAGAGAAGTTATCTCAGGTGATTTTTTTGAAATTAAAGTATAATCACATCATCTTCTACTTCATTCTCTTCCCGGCAACCCATCCCATATCTGTCTCACCCCCTTTAGTTCTTTATATATATTTCATTAGTTATTATTGTTAAATATATACAAATGCACAGATATATAAGTACAATGGACTGAGTCAGTTTTTTGTTGTTTATATATGACTCAGGACTGAACACTTGGTATGGGGTAAGCAATTAGGGGCTAATACCTCAGAAAGACTCATTGTTCCACTCTCAGTAGTTACTTGGTTATAGATCCTCATCCAGGGATGGAGTCCCTTGAGATTTCTTTTCTTGCATTAGAGTAGCTGTTGATATTATTATCCTTCAGATCTTGTTTAGGTCCCTGCTAATCACCTTCAGAATGACAACAGAAAATGTGGCTTTCAGAGGTGATTAAACCACAAGGTCTCAGTCTTTATTTGGTGTACCAAGGTGTTTGTAACATAGAAATATATGTTTTTCTTCTGCAGCACAAGAAAACGGTAGAAACTTGCCATCTATTGGTCTCAAGACAGTCTCTCAGGAGATTTCAGACTTCTGCCTTTATTTGGAATTCCTGGGGCTGCTTATATTTGAGAAATCAGTTTCTTTTGTTTATAATTTATAGCAAAATAATTTATAGTATTTTGTAATCTGTTATACTTTTTATATATTAATATAATACATTAACATGTCAGTATTTAAATGCACATTGTTAATAATCTTGGAATATATGAGACATAAATGTACAGAATTTGATGTTTTTTCATTCTCAGATATTTTTTCCTTATCTGAAGTAGATATTTAGAAAATATGATCCTAAGGTCTACACTTAACTAGATTTTCCACTTCTAAAAATGTAATGGATACCCAGGAATAGGTGAAGATGAATCAAATCCTATCCACATTTAAGCACAAAAATATTTATTCTTTTAAAATATATATTCTTGCAATGACTCCAATATTATATATTTTAAAAGTGATGCTTATTTTCCAAGTCATCAATTTTGGGTGAAATTGGATGCACTTTTCTTCCCCATTGGATTTTCCTCCTGCATTCTCCACTCTTATTGTCAGCTAATCAAATTTGATTTTCTTTAGAGATAGTCATCAAACTTGCATTAGCCATGGGTTTTTACTAGATTTATATGATTTTCTCAATTTTCTTAAGCTAGAATGTACCTTGCAAGTGTCTCCTGTACAAAGGGCCACAATTTTATTTACCTTCAAGACTTAGTCTAGGTCTTGATAAGGAGTGTCTGTCTTTGAAAGTAATTCAAACATAAGTGACATTTCTAGATGGCACTCCCACACAAAATATACCGGCATATCCTTATTTGTTGTAATTTGTTTCTTTAGTAATTATGACATAGTACATTGATGAAGCTTTGCTGATACACATAACTGTGCAATTATTCAGTATTTTGTGTTTCAGGGATAGGAAATCATTCTAAAATATTGTATAGTACTTGAAGTCTGTAGTAGGAGCTGCGGGCCTGCTTTTCGTCCTGCCCGGCTCCTGCATGGCTAGCTTATGCCCCAAAATAACGACACACAAACTCTATTCTTTTAAACACTGCTTGGCCCATTTCTGTTCATGTATGTAGCACCCCAAGGTGCGCTTACCGGGAAGATTCTAGCCTACGTCCATCCTGGGTCAGAGCTTCATAGTGTCTGCTCTGGAGAGGAGAGCATGGCGTCTGTCTCTCAGAGGAGCTGCCCTGCATCTGAGCTCACTTCCTCTTCCTCCCAGCATTCTATTCTGTTTACTCCACCTACCTATGTTTTAACCTATGAGGGCCAAGCAGTTTCTTTATTACTTAACCAATGAAATCAACAGATTGATATATGACACTCCCACATCAGAAGTCTGTCAAATAAATAAATAAATGAAAACTAATGAATTTACTATGATTTCTGTTAATGCATTTTACTGTTTTCATCGTGCACCTAATTTTAAATTTCTAAAATACAGCTCATGAGTATCATGTAGTTTATGGCACAAAAGATACACACACACACAAACACACAGACACACAGACACAGGCACACACACACACACACACACACACACACATATATATATATATAAAGTCAAGCTGACTTCTCATCAATGTACAGTAATTAGAGTTCATGTTTTCCAAATTTTTTATTAAAAGTTTTCCTTCTGGCCGGGCGATGGTGGCGCACGCCTTTAATCCCAGCACTCGGGAGGCAGAGGCAGGCGGATCTCTGTGAGTTCGAGACCAGCCTGGTCTACAGAGCTAGTTCCAGGACATGCTCCAAAGCCACAGAGAAGCCCTGTCTCAAAAAAAAGAAAAAAAAAAAGTTTTCCATCTGTTTGCTCAAAGCTTGAACTTACCAGATCCCTAGGATTTAACAGGTGGTTATTTGGTGGAGGCTGACCACTGTATTAACCAATGTAGATTGTTTCTACCTTTACTTCAGCCAAGGCTTTTCTATAGCAACAATAACACTTAATCATAATAAAAGGACTTAAAAGGAGCATCTAGAGAAAAATGAGACTTTAATGTTAGGACAATTTTACTTTATTCAGTTCTCCTGAGCATCTCATGACAGACCAAGAATACAGGAGATGATGAAGTAGACAATATTTGTCCCCTCATACTAAAGTGATTGCAACTGAAATGTCACATGCTAAGAACCCAATTCCAGGGAGGTATTACCAGTTACAGTAGTTTGACCATCTACAAAATTATTGTCTTGTCAGACAAAATGCATTACAAATACATTGATGTACTTCATACTAAGAATTTTTTTCATATTGTATTAAAGACCTCTAGGGTAGAACATATTTCAAACATTATTAAATATATTTTAGTGATTCATATTGTTTATCTTTAGACTTTAGAAAATAAAGAAATTTGGGCTGTATATAGTTGATCAATGTTAATTAGATGTACAAAGTATTTATTTAAACTTTTTATTTCAATATAATTTTTATTGATAGAATGTTCTTAAAATTATTTGGAAATAACCATGAAAAGATAAATGTAGTATAAATGTGCATCATAAATGATAAATAAAATGATTTTATTGTTGAATTTATTTAAATTGCTAAATAAAATCTTTGTATTACTATTTAATGTTAAAAGAGCTTAAAGTTGTATTTGTATAATTATTGTTAATATTTTTGTATACGAAATAATGTAGGCGTTTTTATATTGTAATGCCATTTATTCTTTGTTTGGAATATGATTTTTTTCTAAAAATATGACAAAATATTGACAGGACAAGGCAGTCAGAGGATCTTCCATTTTTCTTTCTGACTCAGACCATTTTAGGTTTAACTATGATTTGATTCCCTTGATGGCGATACCTGTGAAAAATTGGCCAAATTTATTCTAGAAAACAGAGTTCAAGATGTCCCAGCTAATTTGTTTTAGCTTTCTTAAACTTCTGTCATACTGGTGCAAAATTCCTCCAGCTAAGAGATTATCTTAGTTTTTGTTAAACTACTTGCAATAACCTCCCCCTACAGTTCCTAGTGAGATACCAAGATGTGTCTTTTCTGTCTTTAAAAACCCCTTACCCTAAACACACAGTATTGTCTTTTTTCCTCAATACCTGAATGTTGTTCCAGCCAGCTGGAATAAATACTTTCAGTGGTTTTATTTTGTATCTGAGTAATAATCTCTGGTGGGCTTCCTGTAACGAGGCGACACCAAATTTGGTCTTCGTTACATATACATTTAAAGTAAACAAAGTTTGTGGTATTATGCATACTTCCAAATTGTCTCTGGAAATTGTCTATCCCTTATTTTTTAATAGGCATTTTCTATTTACATCTAATACTTCACCAATTCTCAATTTCTTAGTTTAGAAAAAAACAGTCAGCTTTTGAAATTTCAAAGAATGGTATCTTTTGGTATTCAGCTGCAGTCCCAACCTTGTTTTATTGTTGTCTTGTTGGTTTTCACACCAGGAACAGGAAATGGGACAAACAGCCTCAGGAAAACCTTGGACTTTGTTAAGAAAATATTTAAATATTAAGTTACACAATCCCTCCCACTTCGTGTTTCTCTGTTACTTTCTGAATCAACAGTAGAATTACTGGATCAAAATACCAAGAGGTAAAACTCCTGCTATATTTCTCTATTTAGAATAAAATACCAAAGCTCCATGCCAAATGCACTTTGTTTTCCTTCAAAGAAAGAAAGGAAAAATGAATGCATTCCATTATACTAAAATAGCTACCCAAAGAATGCTTGCTACAGATTGAAGTGTGCTTACGTTTTCTAAGCTGTTCAGCATTTGCACAAACTCTAAATAACACACACTAAGAAAACAAAGCTCTGAGGACAATACGGCACAGAAAGGCTTAATGCCCTCTCAACAGACTCTTAAAAACACAGGTGTGTGAGCTGTGATTTAGACTCAAACTCTATGAAGAACAGCAAAGAATCTCAGAGGAAGATTTAGAACGTTCATTTCTCCAAGACTTGGTGATCCAATCACCATTAAAGTCATAGGGAAAGGGACTTTCATTTCCCTCTAGATGGTGTAATTTAAAATGTTTATCACATTTATAATATTTCAGATACTTTGTTTTGTTTACAGACTCTCCTTTTATGACAGCATTCAGGAAACATAAAAGTTCTAAAACATAACAAGGTTGTTCAACATAAGCAGCAAAGCTGAAAAAGGAAGTACCACAGACATGCTCACTCAAGTCATTTGGCTCTTTTATACATCCTATTCTTTCCAATTTCATTTATTTAAGTTAAACAAACAATTTCCACTGAGCTAAATGTAAAGTAAAAAAGAAAATATTTTCCAGTCTTCCGTTACTGAAAAGGACTACTTAGGTTGGATATGCAATGTAATTTAATAGACTGAAGAATATAAGGCTAATTTAGATAGGAACTACATATTGAAGAATTTTTGGTCCGTGTGTGTGTTTGTGTGTGCCTGCATGCATGTGTGTATATGCCATGCTAAAGAATAAAGAGAAATAAAAGAGAGATGAATATATTCATTCTACTCAGATACACATCCCACATTTTATTCCCTCCATATGTGGTAACTTTTCTTCACCTCACTCTTCTTTAGAAAATATTTAAGTTTATATTTGTTTACTGTATGCATACTATATTTCTTGACAAATATTTGTGCTATAGTCACATATGTATATATCATCACACTTATGTGCTTACCCATAGGGTGAGGGAAGTATACACGGAGCACAAAGTGCACAGTTCTACTTGATCCTTGTCCTAGAACTCACAGATATCCACCTGCCTCTGCCTCCTAATTAATGGAATTAAAGGCATAAGTCACTTTGCCCAGCTTCAGAATTTTTCCTGTCATTCACAAACCGCAAAAAGAAGCAAACATTTTGCTCAGAGAACACACTCAAGTCCAGGATGATAGTATGAATTCTAAATTCTATTTGCTTGGCCCCAGATACACTGTTGATGTACATTTCTTCTTTCATTGAATATTTGACAGCCACACTTTACCTAAGTAATACGGAAAGCATAAAACCCTGACAAAGCCCTACTGTCTTAGCAAGAACTAGACCATTTTCCTTCCCTAGGATCAAGGAATCTAGGTACATAGACTGGTTATGCTTTGGATACAGATGTTAATACCTTTCAGTTATATTCAGTATAACAGATATATCTTTAAATACCATAATTCTAAACTTTTGCAATGTTATGGAGTTGTTTTTATAAATAAGGGTTGCAAATACCA
Organism: Chionomys nivalis; assembly: GCF_950005125.1. Lineage (NCBI taxonomy): Eukaryota > Metazoa > Chordata > Mammalia > Rodentia > Cricetidae > Chionomys > Chionomys nivalis. The sequence continues at coordinate 18,491,600 of NC_080100.1, read as the reverse complement.
TAATTTAGCCTAATTGATACAATTTCTAAAATGTCATTAACTATGCTATTTAGGCAATTTCTTTTTACTTGAAAATTCCAAGTGTAATGTCATGATAGCAACATTGGGAAAAGTTAATTTAAGTTTACCAAGGACAAATCAGTGACTCTTTTGAGAAAAGCTAAGCAAAGATTGCAATATTTTCCATATAACAAAAACTATCAGAGGATAAAGCAGTGAAAAATACAAAATTACTGTTTGTCATTAAATAGAGTAAAAACACTATTTTTCACAAAATATCAAAACAAACGATTCCAAAGTTTTCTACAAATAATCAAAGACTCATAACTATCATAAGATGAAGTTGTACAGAGCACATGACTGGCATGGCCCAAAGCTTCTCATACAAGTAACTATGGAAGGAGGTAAACAGAGTTATGAATAAGACATATTAGAATCATTACTAGAGGGACTGGAAATTCAGATTGGAATGTAAAATAAGATCACTTTAAAAGTAGAATATAAAAATAAGAAAAGACATATATTGGGGACCAGACCAGGCACCATACATTCTCTCAGACAAAAAGCCATTGGGGAAAAACTTTTTCAAAGAATCCTGAAATTTACAAAAGACTAATCAGGCATATCCACAGGAATAATAAATTGAGATGCAGATAATGGAAACAGTTGAGTATAAAGATTGGAAAGTGCATGTCATAGTAAATTTTAGGCAAAGTCAATTAACATGAGAGAAGCTGAAGATATACAGGAAAAAGTAAGAATTTCATCAAATATTTTGACATAAAGATATTGGCTCCCATAATTACAACGATAGTCTTAGTCCAAACTTGAACACACAATTGCTGAACACATAGATGTCCCAACAAAATGCTTTTGGTTGAAAGTCATGGAGACTTCTGTACCAACTGTACTTCTGACAAAAGCTCTATTAATCAATGCAGTGATTCAGCCATGCATAAGGACAATTCCTTAAAAGATTTTCTGTTTTACTTATTTTGAGCTACTTCCATGGTTGACATAAGAAAAACTATTAGATTTAAGTATATTTTACATTTCTGTTGTCTGCTCAGTGAATGGGGTTTTTCATCCTGAACACTAGTCCAACTTACGCTTTATCATTATGCTTCTTTGGATTCAGTCAGATCTACTATTATAATTATTGAAGACAAAAAAAAGGTTACTTCCTGGAGAAGAGCATCTGCAAGTTGCAAGTAAAGTGTTAAAGAAATGAATTCTTAAAGAAGTTGTTATTGTTTAGGAAAATATAAGAAATAAAAACCCAAGCCAAAACTAAAAGGCCACCCCTTAAATCAATTAAGTTAATGAGTTTCAATTAAGGGAGATAAAAATAAATTAAAACTGAAGTTGAAGAGTAATCATAATCTATTATAGCTAAGGTAAATTTCTATGAGGCCAAGAGAGTAACTATGAATTAAAATGTAAATTATTCATGAAAAACTGTTATGACCAAAACTAAACAGAAATTTGTGGATGAACTAAGAACTTATCTGTGAGAGACTAACAAGTGTTTTTAATTAATTGAGTGGGTTAGAGAATAAGTTTCTGTCTAAAATTGCATAGTTTTTACAATTGGATGTAAGTATTTACTTTTAAATGTCAAGCACTAAAATATACATGGCTTATTTCACAGAATGGAAATTAATGTCATCAAATCCCTGTTGTCCATGTAAAATTTACAGTTCACAGATTTTCTGAAATGTTGCTTAAACATGTATGACCTGCAAAACTGACATTTGGAAACAAGAATTTATGCATTAGCAGGTTAAAGGGCATGCTAGTTAAACAGAATACTTAGCTCAGGTTCAGGATGGGTCACTTATCACAATTGTGGTGTCAATGATTTTGTTTTCTTCCTTGCTTAAAAAGCAACACTGTCATAAATAGAAATTTACGTCATAAATTCATGAATATTAAAGATTTAATGTTACCTTTTCATAATGTAAAAACAGCTGATATTATAATTTCTAATATATGAATATACAATCTTAGTTTACCATAATTATTCTAAGAGTTAAGTATGTGAATTTGGTTTCAGGAATTTTCCTAGGAGAGGATGAAATCAATAATAAGAATATTTTTTATAGAGATTTAAATTTAAAAACTCCTTTGATGTTTATTAAATTTCTTATGGTGTCCTTTTTTTCCCAAATAAACAGAGCCATAAAACTTAGCAGGTATTTAGAAGAACAGCTGTTTTTTAGAAACTCTGTTAACTATGGCTTTGCTCAGTTGACTCCTAAGGAGAATTCTTGAAATCTAATTTGATATAATCCTCCATGTTGAGCTACAGCGTTTATCACAGCAGTAGCTTTAGCTGAAGCAACTGTGAGCTGGAGTGATGTTTCATTACATATTGTTCAGAAAGAAGGGGATAACTTACCATACTTAAGCCCAGTGCTGGCTAAAGACTTTTTTCATTATGAAACTTTAGAAAAAAATATAGATATAGTTCTCCAGATTTCTTACCTTGATTTGTGTAATCTTGAAATCTGATCCCAGCCTCAGAGTTCCATCCTAGCCTCAGAGTTCCTTATGAGATACCTTGGTTCCTGTGCAGCAACACCCGAAAGGATGAATTTCAATATCAGTCTCATCGTCTATCCTTACTCTCTTAACAGAATTATCCTTCCAGTGAACATGTACATGGAAGTTTTCAACACACATTCTCTTTCTGGAGCATATAAGTTATTGAAAGTTTCAAGTAACTGAAAGTCTATTGAAAACACAGAAAATTTGAAACTCAAATTAGATTTTTGTGAACTAGACAAGGTTCTTACCTATATACTAGTAGCATAATAGTTTTAAGAGTACAGGTTATCAAAATATACAAGTAAGTACAGCAGAGAAGGGACCTTTGAGCCATCACTCTTAATATTAGATATAAGGTGGTTGGTATAATGAGGCAGGTCCAAGTGAGGCAGGAAGGCAGTTGCGGTAAGCATCTCCGACTCCTTGATTCTTTAGCAAGGGCTTTTCCTAACCACTAATACATTTTGTATTCTCAAGACATGTATCCAGTAAGTCCATAAAATCTACTTATCATCAGCACAAAGCCCTAGATAACCAGGCAAAAAAGTTAAAGAGTGGGATACATAAAAAAAAATTCTCTGAAAGAAAAGCATTATCAAAAGAAATGATCTAACATTTTGGCTGAAATTAGCCTCTTCAGAATTTATTTAAATAAATTTGTTAACATATCAGGAAGTCAGTTTCCTTGGGATACTATGAAACACACACACACACACACATTGTTTATCTCTGGGGAAAACTTTCTCACACTATCAGTATTTCTTAGATGCCTTCAGGAATTTTATTAGTATTATCTTTGTTTAGATTATGTTTAGGCAGCCTTGTTGGTGAGACTTCATGGATATAGTGTCTCTGATGTGTCTAGGAGACACAAATCACAACAAATATCCTGTTTCTCTGGCTCTTTCAGCCTTTCTGTCCCTCTCTTGCATAATGATTCCCAAATCTTAGGAACAGGAATTGTATTATAGATTCTTCAGTTGGAACTGGGATTCATCATACTACATGTTGATGAGTTGTGGTTTTCTGTAACAATCGTTGTCTCTTGTAAAATGATGTTACCTTAATGAGGGCTGAGGACTGCTCTTACCAGTGAGTATAAGAATAAATACTTGTAGAAGGAACAGTGGGCTGTGTTCCTGCTGCTCAGCTTTCGGTGACCTGACTAGCTTATGTCCCAAAATAACAACACACAAACTGTATTCTTTTAAACACTGCCTGGCCTGTTAGTTCTAGCCTCTTATTGGCTAATTCTCACATCTTGATTAACCCATTTCTAATAATCAGTGTAGCACCACAAAGTGGTGGCTTACAAGGAAAGATTCAGCATGTCTGACCTGGTGGCTGGCTCCATATCCTCTGACCCAGAGAGGAGAAGCATGGTGATTGCCTCACTTCCTTCTTCCTCCCAGAATTCTGTTCTGTTTACTCCACCCACCTAAGGGCTGGCCTATCAAATGGCCAAGGCAGTTTCTTCATTATCCAATGAAATAAACACAAAACAAAAGACCCTCCCACATCAAATACTTGTAGTTAGGGATTATGTAGGTTTAATAAAGTGGTGGTTGTAAGTTCTCCAAAGTTTATGACTTCACTAGTCCTCGGTTCTTGGTTAGGTTTTCAATAGAAATGTTTTCCTTCTTGTTGAGCTTCTCTAAGTCAAATTAGGAAGCTGCTGGATACCTACAAAGTCTGTATGCTATTATTGTACCATTAGGGTTATTTATGCAAGCTGATTGTATTTTTCCCCTTCTTAGGATCACAGGCTGTTGCAAAACAGGAATGATGGACATAACAGAGTATAAAGGGAAGAGGACAGGAGGAGAATCATGTTGTTCCCCTGTGAATTCAGAACTTCCTTGCCAAGCATTTGGAATGGAGGCTCTAATCAAATTAAACAACAAAAGTTAAATAGTTTTGCTGTGTTCCCCTTCATCTTTTTTTTTTATGTAAGGCATACAGCTATCTTCAAGAACCATGATATTTTTTTTTGAGTTTCCATTTCATTTCTAGTTCCGTCTATTGTCATATGCTGTTGTTTTATAGCATCTGAAATGAAATTACAGCTCAGAGGTAACACATTTGTAGCTTTAAGAGATATAACAAATGATTACCAAGCGACAGCAGGCACTTACCGTAAATAGGTAATGGAAATGTTGGCTGAGATCCCTCCTGATTGTTCTGCATATATGGGGACTATGTTCTCAATCAGATTTCTGAGTGCTGGAGAGAAAGACACTCACAGTTTTCATGAGCTATTCCTCTAGGTTATAGTTTTCCCTTTACCTATAGAATAATCTGCAAGACTTTCTGGAGAGTTGTTTAAGGCTTGTTTTTTCATCTAAATTCCAGAGTGAGGGCTAACAGTTCTGGTGAATGTGACTGCTTCCTGCTGTCTTTATACTAATTTATCATGAAAATTATTTAATGTTCTTACAATACTGACATGGAATTTCTGCTTTAGTGAAGGCAAAGAGCTAAACATTCTAGCACAAACACACAGACACACAAACACACACATACACACAACATTTTCCCATTTTACTCACTTAAAGAAAAAGACCGTTTCTGAATAAAGAAAAATATGTATTAAATACTATAGATATTAAATTTAACTTTTACATCTATAAAAGAAAAGGTAAACGGATTCAAAGCACTTTTGTCATAAAAATAACACCGTGGGGCCACTGAGAGAGGCTGTCTGGACTCATACAGTGAGATTTGTATTCTTTATAGCTGTTGGCTTTGGTAGAAAGAGAGAGAGAGAAACTTCTACAAGTGCACATTTATTCAATTTCCTCAGCATTAGACTGAATCATTGTTTTTACTTGCCTGACCTTGAAAATGGAAAAGTCCTTTAGTCTTATTTATAAATGTTAAAAGTGCAACAGTGTTTTACCTGTTTTCTCTGGAGTTTAGCCTAGCAACCTTCTTCGCAGCTACATTTGAGAACCTTGGACAGGATAATTGTGTATGAAAAACTTCTTCATTCATCAATTTTCTTTCTAACTGTGTCACAATCAATCATTGCGAGGTTAAATTGCTCTCAATCACTTAAATTAGGTTGAGTCGAATGCAATCTCTTAAAAGACTTTTCTTGCCATTGATAGCATCTTAAACTGAAGCATTGCTAAAGTTTACACACATTTAAACTACATTTATGTCTTTTATTTATTTGTTTGTTTGTCTATATATTTGATCTTTTGAGACAGGTTTTAATATGCCTAGGTCTTGTTGTCCTAGAACAGCTCCGTAGCACTGTAGTCTACTCACTCTGTAGACCAGGCTGGCCTCTTGCACATGGAGGTGTGCTGGGATTAAAGACATGTTCCACCACAGCCCAGCAACCTTTATGTTTAGGACCTATGTTATTTGTTCATCTTTTAGAGCTCAGAAATATATTTAAATATCATCCACAGGTTGCTTTTTTTCAACCAATAAAAATACTACCTTGTATGCAAGCATTACCTACATCTATATTTAAGCATTTTATTTCTTCTGGTACTTGTACCAGAAGAAAATGATAGTGGGAAAAGAAAGACTTAAAAAATTTGGAGGGTGAATTTTATAAATTTGTATTGGTGAATTTCTCTTTTTATAAGGGTATTCTTAGAAGCAAAGACAATTCAAAATATAACTTTTCTTTCTAATTTGTTATAGTTTAGATAGAGAATATTTAGGGAAAAAAATCGGAGTGAGCTTGAGAGATAGCTCAGCAGATAAGCATTCATATTTCTCTTCAAGTAGACACTATTGAGGGCCCAAAACCCATGTCAAGTGGCTTACAACCACTGTAACTACAGATTCATGAGATTTCTACACATTTCTCTGGCCTCCATGGACACCTGCACAAGTGTGGTTTACATTCACACAGACACTGAAGCATGAACATAATAAAAATATATTTTCCATAAAAATCCACGTAGTATATTCTAAAACATAATATTATAACAGTTGTAGTATGTATATATTGTACATATATAATTATTAAGTATTGTTGTAGTTTGAAAGAAAATGGGTCCCAATTGGAGTTACATTATTAGAAGGTGTGACTGTCGTAGTCAATGTGGCCTTGTTGAGGGAAGTATGTTACTGTGGAGGTGAGCATTGAGGTGTCTCACACTCAAAATACCACCTCGTGTGTTTGACAACTACATGTTTTCTGAAAGATTTAGGACTCTTAGCTTTTTTTAAAGCACCATGTTTGTCTTCAGGGCACCATATTCCACCATGATAATAATAGACCAAACCTCTAAACTGTAAGTGAGCTACAAAAATTAAATGTTTTCCTTTGTAAGAGTTGGTGTAATTATGGTATCTCCTCTCAGCAGTAGAAACCCTAACTAAGACATGTATTATATATATTTTAGATATATTATAATTTTCCACACATACACATATACGTATATATAATCAATGGCAGCATATCGCCAGTGCACTGATAATGTTTTTTTATATAATATGATAAAAGTACAAAAGATTTACATTCTAAAGAATTTGGTTCCAAATGAGAAGGTATAAAATATCACAATTTTTGACATGATTTATTGTTTTTTATGACATTATACTTAAAAGTAAAATTGCTACATTTAACTACTCCTTAATTATGCTTGTAAATCTTAATATATTAAGAAGAGCAACATTCTAAATGTATCTGTAGTTTATTTGCACCAGAGTAACAAATGGAATCTCTATTTAATGTTTAATTACTTTGCAAAATTTTAAAGATTATTATATTCCAATACCATTAACAACTTGAGAAATTTCATAATTTCCAAGCATGAATCTATAGAAAATCTAATAAAAATTTAAATATTTCATGAGTAAATATGCATTGTAAACTTTCTTGTACATAGTCTTAACACTAGATAAATACTTAATAAGCAATTCTAAAATGTCTTTTGCTAAATTTACTATAAACAGTATTTTTCATGAACCCTAAGAGAGAAGAGAATTTTTATAATCATATACAGGGTCTATATAAACATAAAAACTGAGACTTTCAAGTATAAGACTATAGATATTGTATAATACTTAAGAAATGGAATCACAGTAGGAATTATTTTTTCTATTACATGTAAAATTATTAACAATTTATATTAATATTTAACATCCAGTTTGTACTAAGCCAAACACAGCATAGTACATTCCCTTTAATAATCCCCACGGCTGACCTTTATAAAATCCATAACTTCATGGATTTATAAAAATCCATATCAATAATGGTTATATAATATCTTTCTTTTCTGAATTGAATCATGAATTAAATGAAATTTTTTTTTCTGAATTTTGGTAATTTTTTTCACAAATGCTTCACCTTCCAATTTAACATTGTTTCAATGTGTTGTTTTTAACTGAATATATTTGATGATGAACAATTATTGCAAAAAATCTTAAGAAAGTTTAAAATAAACTTTATATATAGTGATATCATATTAGAAAATGGGGGCGGTGGTGGCGCACGCCTTTAATTCCAGCACTTGGGAGGCAGAGGCAGGCGGATCTTTGTGAGTTCGAGACCAGCCTGGTCTACAAGAGCTAGTTCCAGGACAGGCTCCAAAACCACATAGAAACCCTGTCTCGAAAAACCAAAAAAAAAAAAAAAAAGGTATTTTGTCAGTATATGCTTATATGAGTTATTTGTTTGTTTTAAATAAAAAAGTGTCATATTGTAATCAACACGATAATGTGCATTTTATTGTGTCTGATCTATGTTTCTGCACTGGAGTCATGTTCAATGTTTTGCATCATAAAAACTTCTATACTTTTGTTTTGGGGCAGGGAGATGTTGCCTTTATTAAGACAACAAATAATAGCAGAAATTACAATCACAAGTTTCTCTTCTATGATGAGGTGGAGCTACTATCAGAAACTATTCAAAAAGAGTATGTTTGGGCATTGTTCAACTGTTTGATTCTTATGAATCATAAGGTGATAAAGTATATTTCTTATATTATCCAACTAAAGAAGTGAGTAAAATCTAAATTTATAGGTGTTTAACAAAGATGATATTTTGGGTTGATTTCAAAGAAATGTCAATCTATAATTTTGTATCTAAACCTGAAGAAATCAATATAATTAATATATTTTATAGATATCATGAATAAGGATATTCTGTCCTCTATGTATTTATTGTAGGAAAATTAGATTTTAAAATGTAGTCATGTTGACACTTTTTATAACTACTAGGAAGTTATATAGCCAAGCATACTTTTTTGTAATTATATCTATTTACAGTAGATGATACATAGTTAAAGGATTTGGGATGATTTTTATTTAAGACACATCCATTGCAATAGAGAAGAAACCAGATAGACAAATAGGTAACAAAACTCAACCTCACCAAACTGTAGGTTAGAAAGCTTATAAGGTTGGAGGGAGCTAAGGAAAAGTCCAGAGAGTACAGACCTAGGATGGATTCCTATGTTGTGAAATGGTGCTTTATTTGATGGCAAAGTGAATATCCCTCATTTTACTCCACGAGGCCCACGAGACTCCACGAGAGTGAACTTGCAGCCACTGAAGGTGCGTTCCTGTTCCCTCAGGAGTAGAAGTGGCAGAGTTTCTCTATGAATGTGTGCCTTTCATAAGGACACTTCCCAAATCATCTAAGAAAAGTTTAAAGATGGCGGGTTTCTATCTCAAAGAATAAAAACTTTGCATGTGAACTTTCTATTCTTTTTTTTTTTTTGGTTTGGGGGTGTTGTTTATTTGTTTTGCTTTGTTTCTTTTTGTTTTGTTTTCTTTTTTGAGAGACCTGCTTTCTCTATGTATACATGTGATCTTTCTAAAAAAAAAAAAAAAAACTTTCTAAGCAGATTTAAAGGCACCACAGCACACCTCCAGTTTTTTCAAGAAGAAAAAAAGTGAATCCTCAAGAAACTAGAGTCCTGTCAAGGTGCCTCTGCATGTAGGACAATTTTTTTCAATATGACTTTGCTGTCTAAGTGATATTAGTGTTTTATCAACCTCTTAGTGCAGGGTTTGATAGAGTCATGTTCTGCAAATCCCACTGCTAACACATATTTAAATTTTTGTCCTCTTTAGACACCAATGGACATTATTTCAGAAAGGATGGGCTCTGCAGTATTTTTGAACATCTAACAGCTGTGTCTTATATTCATCTTGACAGACTGAGAACCAAAGATTTTAAAATGGTATTCAATAATAAACTTTTGGTACCCATCCTAATACTTAATGCCTAAAATCACGCCTGGGAGCCTATTAAAACTGTGACTAAAAGAAATAAATGACAGCTACAGCTTGCAGCTGAAAGCTTCTGTAAGGTAGATTAGCCAATAAGAATTTCAATGATTGAGAGATTGGAATGCTGCAGGTGCACAGCCCAACTCCAACTCATCACCCCTTACTATCCAATTTGTTCACCTATATAGAATACCTAATAACTCATGACTAACAGATAAAAAATCATTTGGGGAAGTATTCACTCACAAGACCAATGGCTTCCCACAAACACAAAGCAAAGAATGTCATCAGACTATAGTTGATGCCGACATCTGAGAGTTTGATGCTTTACTGTTGCCCACTTTTGTGGTATTTCCTCTTGTGTACTTGTAAAGTAACTTGATTTGTAACTGTTGGTTAAATTACTACACAAATTCCCAAAACTTCTTCCAAAACAGAGCGTAGAAATTGAAGTAGCTTAAAAAAACACGTTTTTCTGGCCAGAGTCAAATTTGATTTCAGAATGAACTGTCATTCCTTTGAATTGAGAATTAAGATTTGTATAAATAAACATTTCATTAATGAAACTGATATAAATTGCAAGCCATACCCCCAGATCATAAAATTAACTTTATTTTTTATCATAAATCAGATAATTCTTGCTATTCACTTTTAAAATGTAGATTACATCTAAAAGTATTTTAAAAAATTTCTAATATACATGTGTGGGGGTGTGTCTATAAAGGAGTTCAGGACACCTTGGTGTAGTGTGTGTGTACAGTTCAGAGAAGAAATTTCTGGAACTTTAGTTTGTTTCTGTCTCTGTGAATTTAAAGCAACAATGAGAACCGTAATGAGAGCATGCTGTGTTAAAATAAGACATAGCTTGTTTATTATATACTATGAGGAATAGATATCTCAAATGTGAACATGATTACATCCTCCAGCAAACATATTATACATGCCCTTTACTTTCAGTCTGTGTTTTCAATAGTTAAGGTATCACAACAGCAACACAATAATCACAACTCTTTTGGTGAATCAAAGTTGGATACCTGGGACTTACAAATTCTACATTCCTATCTCATATGAGATTCACTCCACTCCTGAATTCTTGCACATATGGTGACTAACCTGTATGCCTTGAAGATTTTTTATATAGAAAAGCATATATATATATATATATATATATATATATATATATATATATATATATATAATGTTAAAGAACAAGACATTTATTGTAAATTATTATTCAAAAAAGAGCTAGACACCAAACAAGAGGCAAGGAGTTATGAAGTGGAAGGTGAACACTGGTTCCAATTCTAAAAAAATAGTAAAGGACATTTCACGTCATCTCCCCACCCCAACACTTTGCTCACAAAATCCAATGGGAAGAAAATAAAGCTATTCATGTCACTATTTTTTTCAGTGTGGTAAGAAAAGAAGATATGATTTATTGAATTTGATTGGTGGAAATGTTTACAATGAAGATTTTGCCTCAGGACATAGGCTTACATTTGGGGACATATGAAATATATAAAATATTTACAGAGTATTTTGCTCAAGGGAAAATAAATAATATACTGCTTTTGTTGACTAATTAGGTCATATAAATTAGGTCACATAGAAAAGGATATAGTTTCCGGACTGTTTTTTTTTTCTTTTTGATCCCAGTTATTATGGCTGTGACAGAAATAATAACTGGAAGAATAAAGTCTTCATACATCTTTGACCATATCATTTCTCAGGGGTTGTTTTTCCCCTTAGGAAGCTTTTGGATTGGCATAGGATGTTTTTTTTCATTACAGGTTTGAGTACCTTTGATTGAATTTAAGGTTTTCACATAAGTGTTTTGGGAAAAAACAGAGTAATCAAGAAACAAATATGTAACCATGGGGATGTTTACAATGGGGATGATTTCTGAGAAGGAGTCTAATAGCTTGTTGCACAATTGATTAATCTAAGCACCACATAGTTTACAGTACATAGAAGTTAATCATTTAGGCAGACTGTTTGAAACCATTAAGACATAGAAACTGTAACAAATATGTGAGCTTGTTGCAAGGATAGCGTGATGTCATCTATTACAGATGCTTTTTATAAGGAGACTAACAAAAACAGTATCTAAAAGTATAACATAAAAATGCAATGACCATAGGTAAATATCAGTTATATTAAATTGTTATATGTGTACACACACTAACAAACTCAAACATTCATACAAATACACATGCAAGCCAGGGTATAAATTAAGTTTATGTAAAACAGTGTCAATTTGAGCATGTAATTAATACATTATAGTATAAGATTAAGGTTGTTATAAGGACATTAAATCCTAGGACATTTCCAGCTTGTTTATGTTTTCATGGGACCAGTGTTATATATGTCATCTGTCATTAGTGTTGTGATAACAGTAAACAGAGTATATTAGATTTCAGGCTCCTAAATTAAATTTTTATAATAGATATATGATTATAGTCAAAAAATATTAAATTTTATACATCTTATAAGGATGCTTAATAAACATTTTAAACAAATGCAATACAGTAAGTAACTTCCATAGAAGCATTTGCTAGTTTTGCTTTGTTTTAAATTAGATTATTTTAAGGAAGTGACTTTGTATTTAATTCATGCTTGTCTAAGTGCCAGGAATTTAGATACAATCCACCTTGCCTACTTATTGTGTTTTGCTGTCTACTTTTTCCAAAATTCTATTGCAATGACTTTCTTTTATTGCCAATTATCAAAGACTTAAAATGTAAAGTATATGTGTCCTCTGGGTGCTGCTTGAGTGAGGTCAGAGAATTGTGGGATAAAGACTGAGATGTGGCAAATTGGGTCCAAACACTCTAAATGCATGTATGACTATTAAAATATGGGTTTAATTTAAAAAACAAATTATGGATGAGGGGATGGTTGAGTGGTAAGAAAAATACTTATTGTTCTTGCAGTGGTCCTGGGTTCTATCCCTAGTACTGGCATGGTGATACTCAATCATCTATATTATAGTTCTAGGGGACCTGTTCCTCTCTTCTGATCTTCATGGAAACTAAACAAACAAGCAGTGCAAATACATACAAGAAAACCACTCATACACATGAAAAATGCAGCTTTTAAAATCCCACTTAAATTACAAAATTATTAATCAGCTGCTTTCTTCTGTTACCTTACCCTCCCAACTGCAGTACTCTACAGCTCTTTTTTTTTTACTAATATACACTGTATGTACATGGGTTAAAAACTATGTACTGGAGCTATAAGTAGCTCACCAGGGTCTGCATCAGCCAAGAAAACTGACTCTCCTTCTCCCGGTAGTCATCTATCCATGTCCTTGCCAGATAGGAGATGGCCTACATGATCCCCTTCCCCATGAATACTAGAATTTGTGCTGCCTTGGTCTTAGGCAAGTCTCATGCATTCAGCATCCATTGTTGTAATTGCATGTGCTCAATGAGTTCTCATGTCTAGCAAATTCTGTTCCACCACAGACATCTACTCCCTCTTCCTCTATCTTTTTTCAGTCTTCCCATCTCATTCCATTAATATGACTCTGTCAATTAATTACAGGCCATAAAGACTGCCCAAACATGAGTTACATAATAGATATGTCACACTATTTGGGGGAAATATCATAATGTCTCAACCCTGCATAAAGAACTACAAACAAGGGGCTGGAGAGATGGCTCAGTGGTTAAGAGCATTGCCTGCTCTTCCAAAGGTCCTGAGTTCAATTCCCAGCAACCACATGGTGGCTCACAACCATCTGTAAAGAGGTCTGGCGCCCTCTTCTGGCCTTCAGGCATAAACACAGACAGAATATTGTATACATAATAAATAAATAAATATAAAAAAAAGAACTACAAACAAGTAACGAAAGTTGAGGGAGTGAGAAATGGTCTTACTCAGGGAAGAACACACCTCTATGAATCTAGTGTCATAAAAATGATAGACAAATACCTACTTTGAGATTACCTATTTTCTCTATGATTATTTACACTGCTATGCAAGAGATTTAAAAATCAATGAAGTACAATTTGCGTTTTTTATAATTTATTGTGTTTTAGGAATTATGAATTTTTTTTAAAAAATGTGTGAGCAACTCTTTAAATTTATTTATCTGCTTACTTTAGAGAATATAGAAACCAGGGATTGTCAGGTAGTGGTAGTACATGTCTTTAACCCTATCACTTGGGAGGCAGAGGCAGGTGGATTTCAGACCCTCAAAGTATCTGCAAATTTGCTCTTCCTTTTCTGCTATCCCAAGTGAATTTTGTGATGGTTTGGCAAATACTGTCATGCTTCCACCACAGGCTCTCTCTCTTGGCTACTAGATTCAGTTCTTGTTCCCGCTTGTGTAGCCAAGAGAGAGCACCCATTTCCACATCTGGTTTTATAGTACCCGAACCATGATCAAAGTGGTTGACCATCTCAAAGCCATTGGTTGTAGGAGTTGCTACAGCACCTCTCCCTTTTGTTTAAATAAGAGAGTTTCAAATCCAATACAAAACCATATACAATAAGAATAGATACCAAGTACTAAAAATTCAATATTAAGCAAAAATATAAATTCTTTAATAATTACCTTATCCTAAAGAGTCTAAATCTTATATTAGAAATGGCTTGGCTAACTCATGAGAGAAAAGTAATTATGACAAGCTAGTCTTTAATCCCATTGAAGACCTGAGAAGGGATACAATATTTCTTGAGTAAACAGGAAATTATATTCATAAAGCTCAACCCATTTATATTTTACAAATTTGAAGAAAGTATTATATTGTGTATCCTGTCTTGGTGAGTACAAAGTTTTATACCTAACCCACTTTCTATTCTAAATTGTATTACCAAACCCAAACTATTTTTTAACCTCAAAACGTTTACTTAAATAAACAATTTAAGGTTTCATGTTTTTCTTCTTATACATTTTGTATTTCTTATAAAATTTTCATTTCTGAATTTGATAACAAGGAAAATAATAATTATAAATATCTAGTCTTCAACCCCATCAAAGACCTGAGAAGTATATAATAATACTTTACTAAGTAGGAAATGAAGAGCAAATCACTTCCAAAAATATAAAAGCTACAGAGAGAGCTGCCTTTCTAGACAGTTACCCAAGTTTCGTCTGTAATTTTGTAGATCTTAAGCCTAGAAGCCTAGAATATTTGATAGATTTTTCTGTGAAGCAGGAATTTTGAAGCATTGACTTCCACTGTTTTGGTAAAATTTATTAGTCACTTTCTTTTGGACAGTTATTTTGCTGGCAGTAGATGTAAGGACAATTTTTTTGTCCAGTATCTAACTATGCTACAAAGAAAGAAAAACTCATATGCAGGTTTTTCAATGCTTGCCATCCTTTTTTGAACTAAATTGCTGCTGCCAGGTGCAGATGTGTCTCACTGTCACAAAAAGCCATGTTTCTAAAACTTCTTAAAGGTCATATTCTATAGGTCTCTGAAGTGTTTGAAGACCATCTATCAAAATATATCAGTTTAACTTAAAAAAAAATACTTTGCTACAAGTTTGATAATTACAGATTACTAACTACTAACCTATATTTCTTAATTATAAATTACATTTATAAATGAGCTTAATAGGTACAATACTTTAAGGAAGAGTACAGACACATAAACAGTATAACAAAAATAAATGTGTATGAATGATAAAAATCACTATGAATGTTAAATGTTTGAGAGTAGTGATTGTTTAAAAGTAGACTCAACAATTCACCCTTTTATACCATTATTTCTGTACTATATCCACCTTTCCCCTTTAGAAAGAAATCCTCAAAATGAATCTTCTTTATACATCTTTCTTTCTGACCATGACCAATAACAACTTGCAACCTAGCCCCTTAAGCCATAATAAACATCCATACCCCCACCGAACAATAAAAAAACACTTATTCCACATCTTGGGAATGTGAGCATCTTGCTCTCTAAACTGTTATCTTGTGCATTGGCATCTTTGTAGGACTCTGAAAAGAATCAGGATCATGGTCACATTCTGGGAGAGCTAGCTGCATCATTTCTTGTCCAAATTCCGTGTAATGGGAAAGTACATGGATAATGTAAAGTTCCAGCTGGATATTCTGGAAGTCTGGATCATCTCAGCTATCAATTTTGAAGTTGTAATTAATGCAAATTTTTGAGAAAACTGTTACAGAGGAATTTAGAGATCCTGAACCACTTGGGCCTTGCTTTCATTAGTGTGTGGTACTTTTTGAAGACACACAAACTTCTCAAGGTGCCATGTCTGTCTACATTAAGAAAATTATTGAATGCACAGTGTTCCCAAGTCAGTTAGAGATGATTTTTGTTCTAAGTTTGAGTGTCTCTCAATTTATTAGCCTATTAGGATGGGATAACCAAAAACTTTATCTATTTTTTATGAAAAGATGACCTGCAATAAGTCATGAGGACTCTTTAGTCAACAAAAATTATCATGTCTTAACCAGTCTCAGAGCTGTTTCCATGAAAAGGGTCAGTTTATACATCATCTGTCTTGTATCCTTTCTTGGCTTGTCCCCTCATGTCTGCAGAAGTCTTTCCTGATCAAATCACATATTTATTAATTTTGAGCAGAATCATAAGCTTTTTGTTTCCTGTGAAAACAAAGGCATAACCTCTCCCCAATGCAACATATTTTATGAAATTCACTGTGAAGTTAAAAAATTCTTGAAAATATATAATATATATATATGTTAAATTTACCAGTTTACATAATCCCATGTCACTTAACACTATATGTGAGCATTTAAAAGATTCAAGTCAGCACAGAAGCACCATACAGCACCATACAGGATCCAGATTTGCTGTATATTTCCCATATTTATGTGGCTTATTCTTTTTATATTAATTTTTTTTCTTTAAAGACTGGATTATTTTAAACTAGTCTCTATGACTTGATACCAAATTTCTTTGCCTTCTTTGGTGTCTAAGCAAGTTTTAAAAAATTCAGTAACTTTTTAGAAGGTTTCAATATTTGGACCTGGCTTTACTAAGCAATTTCAGACTTCTTTGACTATATTAGACAAATCTTAAACTGTTATGTCAGCTGATGCCAGACTCAGCCTAATGCAGGGAACTGGTATATGACACTGGTAGCAGATTCCAGCCCATAGGCAGTTCTCTGTATACTGCAGAACACTAGTCTGCATGCGGAATTATAGGTAGAGGAAGTCACATCTAACTCTTTGTCCCCGGAACTTTTCCTAACTTTCTCAGGTCCTAAGTTTAAATATTTGACCCTCTAATTTGAATGCCTATGCAATGAGTCTTTCTCTGCCCTGCTAGCCAGCTTTTAATAATGACATAGATTTATGAATTCAGGAATCTTGACCTTTAGCAAAGGCGTGCCTCAAATATCTCTTATAACTTAAACTAACCAATATGTTTCAATCTATATTTTGCCACAGGGCATTACCTCTCTTCTACCTTGCAATTATAATACATAAATGTAGAAACTATTGTTTTAGAGAAAATGTCACTATAAGAAAGGATAGGGGTAAAATGTGAGATATGTAGGGACATGTTCAATATCAGTTTTATAATTTTGTGAAAGTTGGAAAAGAAAGATGTGTTGCTTAATCAAAACCCCCAGAAAATTAGCCATAATTATAATCATAATTCTTATTAAATTAAAAAGCAATGAAATTCTTTTATTATTTCTGTCTCTCCTCTCTCTGTCTCTCTCTGTCTCTGTCTCTCTCTACATAAATATTCACCTACACGTGGGTTAGCTTAATATATCATTTAATAGATATTATATATTAATATATACATATATTAGGATTTCAACATTTTTGCAATTTTTTATTTTTAAAGAAATGATTAAAAAATACCTGGGATTGCTTTTTAGTGATGAGTCTAGAAATCAGCAAAGGCAAAAGAACAGACATCAGATAAAACAGAGTATACAAGGAGAGAAGACCCAAGCCATTATTTCTTCAATGTATGTTTTTGCAAAACTATCTTCTTATCACAAAATTGAAGATGAAAAAAGTTATTTATCGAGGTATGTAGTGATTAAAAAAGCATACTCAATCAAGCTGTCAAAGATTTGTAGACCTCCAAGCAGGATTTATATTAAAAATATATTTCTTTTGCTATCTGATAAGATTGAGGAGCTAAAATTTATAATAAAATTTGAGTGTTATAAATTCAATAAAGTCAAATGAGAATTTCAATACAATTTTGACCAAGATATAAAATTATTTTCCATTGTGACAAAACAAAATAAGAATATGCATACTATATTTATCTTTATACTAACTGAGAAAGTTAATGTGATGATTTGTACATTACAATTTATAATAGAAGAAATATATTTTGGTAATGACATGGCCCTCCCATACACAATCATGTCCAAATACAAAGTTCAGGTTATTATGTACTTAATGGAGTATCTCTTTTACATAACTAGAGTTGTCTAAAATATTGGAAAAATTTTAAGATGAACTTTTTATGTGTTTGTTAAGAAAAAGTCAGAAAGGCCAGGCAGTGGTGGCACACGCCTTTAATCCCAGCACTCGGGAGGCAGAGGCAGGTGGATCTCTATGAGTTCGAGGTCAGCCTGGTCTACAAGAGCTAGTTCCAGGACAGGAACCAAAAGCTATGGAGTAACCCTATCTCGAAAAATCCAAAAAAAAAAAAAAAGAAAAGAAAAGAAAAAAAAAGAAAAAGTGAGAAAGGCATGGAAATAAAAATTGTCTTAATAACCTCTATGATTTTTATACTATTGTTTCAGGTAACAATTCAATTTTTTTTGCATGTTTTATGGTTAAAGATTCTATTTTAAGAAATAAAACTTCAAGAAGTATGCAAGGTGTGTGATTATCAAAACTTAAAATGAAACATATGGTGTAAAGTTAAAGTTTTGACTGAAAATGAGTATATATAAACAGAAAATTGACTTTTGATTATTTGATGAATCACTTTCTTATACTTCTATCTAATCTTTGTCAATTTTGTGTTATACCTGTGGGAGGACTATATTAGTGAGACCAATTCCTTCTATATTGAGAGATGTGTCCCCATTGTTAATTCATATATTCAGACAAAAATGTTTTCAGAAACAAGAAATAAGTTGCACTAATCAAAATATCCATGAATAACCTCATACTTAATGCTTCCTTATAATATCTTATAAAAAATACTCCTTTTTTCTTTCTGCACTGAAAAATCATGGAATAATACTAAACTTGATAGATTATGTTATCCCTGGCCCACAAACATAAGGCAGCACCACTGTGAAAATTTTATTTAGTTTATTTTCAAAATTCCACCAGAGTTTTGAAGGTTATTAATTAATGTGTAATGTCTTTTTGTGTATGTGTTATCTGTTGCTTTTATTTTAGAATTTTTGTTTTTTTATAGTTAATTTTATTTTATTTTTATTAAAAATAAGTGGATGGAGGCAGATTGGGGGGATGTATGAGAATGGAATAGAGGAGGAGGTAATGGGAACTGGGTATATATGTAAAATGAAAAGAAGGTAGTCTTCTATCTTCCATCCCTATACATCTCCCCAGTCTACCTCCATCCACTCCTCGGTTAGAGTAAGGCACATTGTTTTTGCGGAAAGTCCAATACCCTTCCTACTATATCTAGGTTGAACAAGATATCCATCTAAAGAGAATGGATTCCCATAAAGTCAGTACAAGCAGAAGAGATAATTCCTGGTGCCACTGCCAGTGGGCCAGCAAACTGTCCCAATCATATAACTGCTACCAACATTCAGAAGGTTTTTTTTTTTCGATCCTCTCCTGGTTCTTTCCCTGTCTGATGAGAGTTGGTGAGCTCTAACTAGCTCAGGTAAACTGTTTCAGTGAGTGTCACCATCATGGTCTTGACATCTTTGCTCATATTCTTATTGACTGCATCTTTTGCCTTACAGAAGTCTCTCAGTTTCAAGAGGTCCCATTTGTTTATCTTTGTTCTCTGTGTCCATGCTACTGGTGTCATATACAGAAGTAGGCTCCTGTGCCCATGCATTGGAGGCCACTTCTCACTTTCTCTTCTATCAGGTTAACTGTGCTTATATTTATGTTGAGGTCTTTAATCCATTTGAACTTGGATTTTGTGTACTGAGATAGATGTAGATGTACTTTCATTCTTCCACATGTTTCATCAAGTTATACCAGCATCATTTGTTGAAGACGCTTTCTATTTTCCATTGTATGATTTTAGCTCAACTGTCAAAAATCAGGGCTTCATAGATGTTTGGATTAATATCTGTGTTTTCGATTATATTCCATTGGTCAACCTGTCTGTTTTTATGCCAATACCTGGATGCACTTCCTATTTACATAGGTAATACCATATCCTTCTGGATTCTTTGATGGAGTTGGAAAATTTATAGTTATAGTTTTCCTTAGTTATGATAAAAGATAAAGTAGATATAAATATTGTAACTGTAATTCTTGCTATATAACTGTTATATGTAATTTTACTATGTTAAAGCCTTCCTTTTTTGTTTAAACAGAAAAGGGAAAATGGTGTGTGGGGGGTCCATCTGTTTGTGTGTTGTTTTTCTTGGTTGATGAATAAAAAAAAAAAAAACTGCCTTGGCCTGTTGATAGGACAAAGCTTAGGTAGGCAGGGAGATGGAACTGAATGATGGAAGAAAGAAGGGAGGAGTGAGAGAGACGCCATGGATCTGCCAGAGACAGATGCTAAAAAATTTACTCAGTAAGTTACTGCCATGTGGTGATATGCAGATTAATACAAATGGGTTAAATTAATATGAGTTAGCCAATAATAAGCTAGAGCTAATGGGCAAGCAGTGATTTAATTAATACAGTTTCTGTGTGGTTATTTCAGGGCTAAGTTAGTTGCTTGGCCAAGAAAAACAAGCAGGCTCCCTGAAACAAATACCAATCTGTTTTCATTACTGTAGCTTTATAATAGACATTTATGTCAAGAAAAATCAATATGGGTTTGTTATCATTTCTAGATCATCACAAGTAGAACAGTACCTGAAGCCAAAGTCACATTATCTTTTGTGTATACTGTCAGCAACAAGTGTCACAAGGGTCATTCTTGTATTCGTTTTCATCCCTCTCACATACACACACACACACACACACACATACATATATACATATGTATGCTGTTTTTAGAGAGAGGGTTTCTCTGTGTAACAGCCCTAGCTATCCTGAAATTAACTCTGAGGACCAGGATGTCTTTGAACTCAAAGAGATCTGCCTACCTCTGCCTCTGCCTCCGAAGTGCTGGGATTAAAGGTGTACTCCACCACTGCCTGGCAGAATTTATTAGTAGCTTTGCAATATGTGTGCTTATTTGTTATAATAGTATTTGTGATGTTTTAAGAATTTGAGTTATACATTCATAATAGTGAGAAAAATTAGAGCATAAAAAACTATAAATCTTTATCTAATTATGATATTGATTTCATTGACATTTTACTTTAAGTAGAAGCAAAATAGACAATTAAATGTTGTATCTAAGTTGAATGAATGGTTTACATGATGATGTACAGTTAATTGCACAACTTCCTTTTCTGCTCTCTGTTAAGAAACATATTTAATTCATTTATGGAAGGTTTCTTCAACATTGTCTCCTAAATCCAGGACATTTGCTTAGAATCAAAACTTATGTATACAAACAGTTGATTTATGATTCCCGTGATACTTAAAAAGTAATGTCTTATCTGGTGAAATGCTCAGTAGATAAAAGCATTTGATGCCAAACATAGTTTCTTGAGTTCCATCTCCAAGAACAATGCAGTAACGTCTGTATTCTGTGATAGTTTTTTTAACAATCTTTCTATGCTGTGACCTACACACACACACACACACACACACACACACATCAGATAATTATAAAAATAATCATAAACCACAAATTTTTGCAGTTTAAGAGGTCTCTTGTACAAACCTTCTATTTTAAAATGGTAACAGGTAGCTATTTCTTTAATAAAAAAGCATGCTCAATAAATATCATGGTTATAGTTCATTGTTTTATATTTAAATAGTTCCTCAAAATGTTTGGTATATTGAAGTAGCCAAGAGAATTCTTATATTAATATCCTCAGGTACTTTTTTACACAATGGAAATAAAAACATTATAGTAATTTAAAATTTATCCCTAGTGGTAAATCGCAGAAGTTATGAGGGTTAATGGATGTGTTCTTTTAGTTTCTAAATAAAATGTGTCCCCTTAGATGTTGGTTACCATTTCTTAATTAAGAACCTACTGAAGTGCTTTCCAAATGTACATAATTCATTCCCTTGATTTTATTGAACTGGGGATTGTGCCAATGAATAAAACATCTTATTCTAAGAAAAAAAATTGAAACTAATGTTTTAACGCTTGATGGAAAATATCATTATTTCAACTTATTTTAGTAAATCAAAAGGATATGAAATTTGACTTTAGTAAAAGAAAAATGGCTACTTTCTAGGATGATTGCTTCTCAAAGAAAGCGTTTCATTTTGTGGGGTGCATCAGAAATATATCACTTGCCTAACCTAGAATATCAAATACTTAGAACTTGATTTACTATATTTTCAAGAGAGGGAGGGAGGGAGGGAAGAGAGGGAGGGAGAGACGGAGGAGGAGAGAGAGAGAGGGAGGGAGGGAGGGAGAGAGAGAGAGAGAGAGAGAGAGAGAGAGAGAGAGAGAATGAACTACAGACAGAGGGACAAATTGGTGTCATGGCTCTACACATATTTAAATACTTACTTGAGCAGTATGTGTTAGGATATTACTATTTCTATTGTTATGTAGGGAATTGCTTTGCTACTTCCAGTGGTAGTTGGTAAAGTGAAGGGTGATAATTAAGAACAACAGAAGGTGTGAGGCATTGAATAATGGGACAACTTTTAGATGAAACAATGGGTGACAGACTCTGATGTGTAACAACAAAAAAATAGCTAAGTACTCATTTGCTTTTTTATTTCAGAGATTTTTCTTTCAAATGAAGTTCTTCCATAAAAGAAACTCTGAAGAATTCACTCTTTCTATTAAGAACTACTTGAAGGCCAGCATTCTGAACTCCAGGTAATACAAACCCCAACTCCACCTGTGTTTACCCAACATAACCCTAACTACGCCTATTCTTTTCGTCCTGGGCTGCGCCTCTAGCAAGAGCCTCCTCTCCCACCAGAGGCCATGTCAGCATCCTGATTTCTAGGTAATACTGTCTCCATCCCGTCTGTGTTTGCACAGCCTAACTTCAACTGTCCCTACTGTCCCCAAAACTATATCTAGGTTGACACATATGGTTAAAATCTTCCACCCCATCAAAGGCACCCTGAAAAAATTCTCCAGAAATAATAGAAGTCAGGTCAATGTCTGAACCCCAGTTATCCCGCTGCCCGATAGGAAGGCATACACATAAAGAGAAAAAACCATTTAGCCCTAAGCTTGGGCAGTAGCCCCTGCAGAACCAGACGCCATCCTGGTAATCAGAAGTCTAGGCACCAATGTGGGTAGAGACCTTCCACTCAACAACAGTTCATAGGTTCAAGAAGACCAGAGAGGAAACAAAAAATAAATAAGAAAACACCCAGCCAACAAAGACAAATCAAGAAATTAGCACCTAGATCTATAATTACTCCAAATTCAGATGTCTAAGCATAAATGTAAGAACAGATCAGCCAGGGCAGTGTGTCTAGGCCCAGCCATCCTATAACAGCAAGCTATTGAATACTCCAACACAGCAGAAAAGCAAAAACATTTCTTAAAAACAATGTTAAGATTATAATAGAGATATTAAAAGAAGAAATGAAAATTTACATTATTGGCTGATGGAAAGACAAGTAAAAAATTGAAGAAATTCAACAAATCTCTCACAGAATGCTAAAAATATCAAAAGTAAAAAAAGGTACATAAATTTGTTCAAGACTTAAAAATACAAATAGACTCAATAAAGAATATGAAAACAAAAATTGATTGAATGCTACAAATGGACAATCTAAGTAAGCAAACATTAACTACAGATGCCGGCATCGCCAATAGAACACAGGAGATGGAAGAAAGAATCTCAGAAATTGTAGATGCAATAGAAGAAAGAGATTTGTTGGTCAAAGAAAATGTTAATATCAAAAGCTCCTAAGCTCCTTGAACACCATGAAGAGACCAAACCAAAAAATGATAGGAATAAAAGAAGAAAAAAATCCCAACTCAAAAACCCAGAAAAAATGTTTTTAACAAAATAATATAAAAAAATGCCTAACATAAATACTTGCTTATACAGGTACAAGAAGTTTACAGAACACCAAGCAGTCTGGATCTGAAAGAAAAGCTATTCCTTTTATGATAATCAAAATACTAAATATACAGAACAAAGAAGGAATATTAAAAGCTACAAGAGAAAAGGGCCAAGTAACATATTAAGTCTGACACATAAAAATGATACGTGACTTCTCAAATGAGATTATAAAAGTTAGAAGAACTGGGGCAGATGTCTTGTAGACTCTAAGATACCACTGATACCATCTAAAACTAATACACCTTGCAAAACTTTCAATCACCATTTATGGAGAAAACAAGATACTTTATAAAATGTCAAATTTAAGCAATATCTATCCACAAATATAACCCATCAAAAAGTTTTGTATGGAAAACTTCAACCTAACGAATTTAGCTATATGTGTGCAAACAAAGACAATAGATAATCTCACACCAACAAAATCAAAAGAAAAGATATATGCATATGTGTACACATGCACACAAGCACAGACCACACACACACACACACACACACACACACTACCTTTACCACTAACAACACAATAACAGAAATTAAAATCATTTACCATTAATATCTCATTGGATTCAATTCACCAACAAAAGATATAGACTAACATAATGGAAACCAAACTAGATTCCATCCTTCTGCTGCATACAAGAAACATATTCCAAAATCAAAGATAGATATTATCTAGGAGTAGTAAAGGGTTAGAAAACCATTTTCTAATAAATGGGCCTAATAAGCAAACAGGTATAGCTATTCTACATATAGTAAAATAGAATTCAAACAAAAAATCAACAAAGGAGATGGAGAGGAACTTTCCATACTCATCAAAAAAAAATTCCAAGATTATGTCTCAATTCTGAATATCCATGCCTCAAATGCGAAGGTGCCGCGCACTGGCGGGCCTGGTCTGCGCTCTGTGTGCTAGACCCCAGTTCGCCAGCTTCGGGCAAGGGGCTGGAGGGTGAGAACACAGACGCAGAGACAGACCGACAGGCAGATCTTTAAACACTGATACCAAAAGCCCCCCTTTATGAACACCATGTAGACTTAAATACTCTGCAGTCAGTGGTCAACAGGTGATAATCCCATCTTCTGATCCTATAACTAGTCACAGCTTCTAGTAACTTATATTAGAAGGTTCTAGGAGGGAAAAGCAGCTGAAGGCCAGGACTCATTAGTCCCAACACAAAGACATTCAAATTTGTAAAAAGAAATGTCTAAAGCTTAAATCACATATAGAACTCCACACATTAATAGTGGGAGACCTCAACACCCTACTATAATCAAAGAACAAGTCATCTAGCATAGAAACTAAACAGAGAAATATTGTAATTAACAAACATTGTGACTCAAATGGATCTACCACATAGTTACAGAACATTTCACCCAAACACAAAAGAATATACCTTCTCAGCAGGTCATAGAACCTTCTTCAAAATTGACTGCATACTCAGGTGTAAAGCAGGATTGAGCCCTAGCCCAGAAGTCATAAGAGAGGCTTAATCTTGCCCTAGCCCACAAGTCATAAGAGAGGCTTAATCCAGCAACTAGCGGAACCAGATGTAGAGTCCCATAACCAAATATTACACCAAACTCAGGGAATGCTGCTGAAGAGAGGGAGGAGGGATTGTAAGAAGCAGGGTGTTCAAGAACATCACAAATCCACATAATAGCTAACCTGGGCTCATAACGGCTCATACAGACTGAACTCCCAGCTAGGGATTCTGTGTGGACCTGACCTAGGCCTTCTATATACAGGTGACAGTTGAGTAGCTTTGTCTACTGTTGAACTACTAACAGTGGGAGAAAGGGCTCTCTCTGATTACTTTACTGAGTTTGGGACTGTATTCTTCTACTAGGTTGCATTATTCAGCCTTAATATATGGGGAGGTGCTTAGAAACTCATGGGAGACCTGCACTTTCTGATTGTAATTGGAGAAAAGTGTGGGAGGAGGGCAGAAGGGAGATGGGGGAGGGACCGGAAGGAGGAATGGAAGGGAGGCTGGTGTCAGGCTCTGAAATATACAAACAAACAAACAAGGACAAATAAGTACTTGATGTATTACAGACTTGTCTTGACCCTCGCTAGTTATGCAGTATAGTATATCCCAAAGTGCCTCTTGACCACAAACACTACCTTTATACTGAAGAGTAAGTACACTGTTATTTCAAAGAGAAAGTTAAAAATAATCTATGGAGCTATTAAACAAAATGGTATTTCTGTTTTATGTTTGATGAAATTAGTGGTTCATTCCTCACTTTTATTTTTATTCAGTTAAACTGGTAATACTTAACGAATTTAAGGCACACTCTCCTTTTCATACGGCAGCATATAGTGAGAAAAATATTAATAAAAACCATTAGCGAAAACAACACAATCAAGACATTAGTCCATCCATATATGGAAATCAGTATGGAGTTTTGAAACAATAAAACTACAACTTGTATATTATTTAATGCTGCAATTCCAATGTCAATTTGCAAATAAATTAAAGTTGCCATGCAGTAGAGACAAATCTTCAACACTATGGTGTTATTTTCCAAAGCCAATCTGTAAAATTAGCCTAGGTATCCAGGATTGAGGTTCAATAAAATAAGCATGAAATAGATACATTTCTCTACTTTCAGGTAAGTGGGTTAAGTGGAGATCATTGTGTTAAGCAGAAAAGTCGAGATTTGAATGAACAAGACATGATTGTTGAGTGCTAAGGTCTAAATGAGACACTTCATCTCCTCTTCTAAGGATCAGGTGAACATTGTTGAAGCTGGTTCAACAACATGGAAGAGCTGGGACTGGGGAACAGTTTGGTGGAGCAGTGAATATTAAAAATGTCATGGCTACTGACATCATAACTCACCATCATATTAGGTATCAACTTATTAAAAGAGTCAATATACCATCATGGATAGAAGAGCCTCATGACGTTACATAGTTTCCAGTGTCTGTAAACAATTAATGATCATTGCAGTAGCAGATGACATTTTATTCAAGGGTGCAGTTATTAGTAAATGCTCATATTTGAGTCAATAAACCTTCATTCCTGCTCATGCGAGTAATCATAATGAAACTCAGAAGCAATAGGAAAAAATATTATGGGGTTAGGGTACTTATGAAGAATGACAGTAGACCTAAAAGAATGTGAGTGAGAGAGGAATGAGGGAAAAGTGACCAAACTTCATAATATATGTATGAATTGTCAAAGAATAAGGAAAAATTTCAAAAGTATATGTGAGATCATAGGTTTGATTGATGTTTTCTAAAAGTTGCAACCTGAAGGAGAAATATATGGGAATTACTAGATCTTGGTGACTTAAGTTTGCATTTGGAAGCTCCTTCATAAATAATTATACTGAAGCACCAATAAAATCATTGTTGCTATTTATAAAAAGTAGGTGACATACAGAAAGTGAAAGTTTTATCCAGGTCTGACTGAAATTAGGATCATACTACGCATCTTGGAATTAGCTGTCATATGTTAGGACTTTATTATAGAATGAAATCTGATCTGCAGAAAAAACTTGTTTTTATCCATTTCAAAAAGATACTGTAAATCTACTATTTATGTATGTTTGGATATATCTGAACACAATGGAAAATAAGAATATTAGAATAGGGACCCGATTTCTTTTAGTGGGAAAAGAAATCAGATGGTTAATGATTGCATAAAATTGAAGATAAGAACACTATTCCAATATTCCTGAAATAGTACTTGCTTACCATAAACCGGACAGAGAACAGAAGGTAACATTGACTTTTCTATTGGAATTTTCCTTCTGAAAATAATTTCATGTCTGAAATTATTACACAATTAGGATTCAAAGTCATACTTATGAAACAAGTTAAATTACACTAAAAATGTGGGCTATAACTGTAGAATTTTACTGCAAAGCGAATGTAATATTTATATTGTATGCATTTTTATTTCTTTCTTCTTTGTTTAAATAATTAGACTTCCTTCAATTATTAGAAGTTTTGGTGAAAATGTTTATTTTTTTAAGGTGATTCAGGTGGAAATCCTCATTACCAATATTTATATAACCTATATATTGAAACGGCATCCACCATTGCAATGTTTCTGGATGCATCTTTCTCTTGTACTCTTTTATCTTCCCAGAGGTAGAACTGAATTGTGTTAGAGGTATATTTTAAAATGACTGGGGAATTTCTTGTGTGTTTATTTGGAATGAGGCTTGCAACTTTGTTATTCCCCTTTTCATTGTACTAGCAGCAATGTTAACAGACTGAATAACATTGACAAAGGGGGACTTTCCCAGGAATGTATTCAGTAGAGCTATGGCCTATATAAGACTTTCTATTGCTAGGTTGTGATTTGTAAACCCAGTTAGGAATCAGAAAAGCTCAATTTTCCATTATTATTCACATCAGCCTTATGGACTCTACTATGTTTTAATTCTTTGTTCAGAACTTGAATAAGGAGAGGTGCTTATCCAAGAAACCTCGAATTCATCCAAATATGTCACCCAGAAATCCATCTACATGTTTCTAGTTAAGTAGAAATTTTTGTCATTTATCATTTACATTTTAAATGTATTCAGCATGGCTTAGGAATTAAAAAAAAAATGGATTCACTGTCCTGCTGTTTAGTCTGACACCAGCTGAATACATCTGATGAGAGGGATCTCAAATAAAAAATGCCATGAGACAGACTACAAGTAAGCCCAAGGGACATTTTCTTGGCTAATGATTGGTATAAAAGGGTCGGCGATCTGATTTTTGTAAGTAAGCAAATTGAGCAAGCCAGGGTGAGCAATGAATAAGTCACTTTTCTCCATAGCCTCTGCTTCTATTCCTGACTCCAGTTCGAGTTTAGAGTGCTTGCCTTCAGTTTCCTTCATGATGGTGAACTACAAATAGAGATAAACCATTTTCTCTACAAGTTACTTTTGGTCATGAGGTTTTAACAGACTGATGGAGACCCTCTGAGGTGACTTGCTGGTGAGAAGATCTGTAAAGATCTACCACTTATTTGGTTGAGAATTATTAGGAGATAAAGAATTTTAAAAAATACCCATCTTCTATTCAGCTCTCCTTTTTATTTCCTTGCTCTTTAGATTTTATTACCTCAGATCATTACATAGCTAGAGAAACTGTGTCTATTTATATTCAACTTTTCATGAAAATGAGCTTTTTTTCTTGTTGTTTACATAGTGTAATATAAAATAAAAATATCTGAAAGAGGATGCTCATTAGTCTGGCTTAAAGCATCATGCTCATTCTTTGAATAATCACCAACAATATGAACATAAAGTGGAAGTGACATACCTAAGTCCTATGTAACGGAAGCCTGTGACAAAAGATTCAACCAATTATTATAAATGATAAAGAGGAAAATTAGAATAGTTACGATAGACCATGATATTCAAGCATTCATAAAGCAAACCACAAAGAAAATGTGCTTCTACATAAATTGCACTGGTATAAAATATAAAAATCAGTGAGATACAACTCAGCAATTGAAAGTATTGTCAGGAATACATAAAAAGAAACTTACTTTGTTTATAAGTTAGCCCACAAGTATTGTTTCTACCTTCCGTTTATGAGATTAGAGTAACATTCAGGGTTAACATTATGCAAATGGTTGAAAACAAGCAGAGTACCTGAACATTCATGTAAAATGGAATATTAATATGACTATTGCATAGGCTTCTTTGCAGGGATATTTAGTTCAAAGGCCAGGCAAATTTAATATGAACCAGGCCTGAGATTTGAGGTCTGGCACCACAAAAGGACACAGCAGCCCTATTAAAACAAAACAAACAGGCAATAACCAAAAAAAGAAAAAAATCAACTTCAATATTCCCTGTCATTTTATTCCTTGAAAAACTGCTTGTGTGAAAACAAATGTGGTAATTCTTCTCTCAGAGACCAGCATTGGAATCAGAAGCTATATAGTTTGTTAAGTATGTGACTGAATGTGTACGCAGCAATACACAGTAGGAACTCACACACAGGGTCTGAAAAGACAATTAACTGTGAAATCACAAGTTCACTGATGGCTACCATACATGAAAGAGTAATCAGAAGGGAACAGGTGTTAATTGGTATATTTATTGACATTGTTCTGTTAAAAAGTCATCAATAAATACTACATGCATCAGACAGCTTAAGAGAAGGGTCTGAAATTACTTGCCACAAAGAAATGAAAAGACGTAGGAGAACATGCATGCTGTCAATCTCATAATTATTCAACACCTATATAAAACAGAAAATCACTTTGTGCATCCAAATAATTTTTATATGTTAAGAATAAACTATTATAAAACTAAAAACAATAATAATGGAAAGTCTTTGTATCACAATCAATTCTGAAACCAATTATTTCCATATTGAAACAGGCAGAAAGGATTTAGGTTTAATTTGTTAAAATAGTCAATTATACTATTCTAATTAAGAAAATGCTTTAACAAAATATGGAAAACAATCCATTGTCTTGGCCACAATGTGTGTTTTGTTTTGTTTTTGCTAACAATTCAATTAAATGTAACACAATCCTGGTACTGGAAGCATCACTTGGTGACAAAAGACAGTCAGTAAGGACTCTATTTCCTTTATTATTTGGTGATTCCATTTAAATAACACACACACACATATATATATATATATTAGTGGAGTTTCTACTGTATTAGCCTTCCATACTACCACACAAATGCATATTATTTTAGTTGTCTCTCCTCAATTTACCTCTCATTTGCCTCTGCTTCTCCCTCCCATTTGATTCCCAAATCATTAATAATTATCTCTCTATATCCCTTTGCTAACAAGACCTATCCGTTTCTTCTAGTCCCTTACTCCATACTTACTCTCCATGGTTATATGATATGGATTGTAACTTGTTTACCATAGACTTCACAGCTAATATTCACATAAAAGAAAATACACACACTATTTATTTTCTGGGTTTAGGATACTTCATTCAGTATAAATTTTTGAAAGCCCTATCCATTGGCATATAATTTTGCCATTCTTTAACTGTTGAGTAATAATACATTCTGTAAATGTACCACATTTTCTTTCCTTTTTATTTTATTTTACATATTCATTAATTTTACATAACAACCACACTTCCCTGTCTCTCCTCTCCTTCCGTTCCCTCCCCCTCGCTTCCCTTCTATCCCAACATCTACTCCTCTTCTGTCTCTATTCAGAATGGGTGAGGCCTTCTGTGGGAGTCAAAAGCATGGCTTACCGAGTTGCGGCACTTGAGGTTCTAGGTAGAGGAATAAGGAAACAAAACGAGATCAAGGGGATACCATATGGTAAGGAAAAAAATCAAACTTTCCCTATTTGCAAACAATATGATAATATACATACTGCCAATGAAATCCTATAGCTGATGAACATCTTTAGTCATGTAGCTGGATACAAAATTAATTCTAAACAATCAGTAGCCTACTACATGTGTTTCCTGATTGCTCTTATATATTTGAATGGTGTATCAGGTTTGGACATTTTCCCATTTGGAAGGTTGTTCTTAAATCTTGTTTTCTATAATTTCACTCAAGTGAATTCCAGCACCAAGAGCAGTTTTAGCTCTAGTAGTTCTTCTCATTGGCATTACTCATAACATGCTTCTATTTTACAAGGGAGTATCTTGTGTTTTATATAGAAAACTTTGGTACAGGGTCCCTTGGCTGTCATTCACGAAATTATAAATCAAGAACATACACATTTGTTATTCACAAAGTCTGTATCTTCTTCTCATCTCAAACCCCATCTATCATAACATTTACTAGTTCAGCAGACCTGCATGCCTTTTACAAAATAGATTATGCAGTTTAGTGGAAGCTGTTACTTAACTGGCATAAAATAAAACTTAGATTAGATGGCTCAAATGTACCAAAACAAATGATATTATGATATAAAATTCAAATTTTATTATATTCTCTGATCATTCTGGAAGCCATTCTGTAATAAAATATTCATTACCATCCATCCATGTGTGGAAGCATTTCCCCAAATGCAGCACAGGATCAGAAATTGTCCAACAACATCCAGTCAAAAATAAATAAATATGACTTTCCTGGAAATGATATTGAATCATTTTACATAAATAAATTTATAAATGTTTAATTTTCATGAAAATATATAAAACTTCATACAAAATTTTGTTTTAAATGATAGGTATCAATATCAGCTATGATGTTTCTACTTTAACACTATCTGTAAATATGTATGTCTACATATTTATCTCTTTATGGGAACAATTCGTATAAAAGTTAACACAATTACCTATTCCTTGAATTTAAGCACATTTCACAGATCAAGAATATGGAATACATATTCATCCACAATAAATACTTAATAAAGGTATTCTAATTTTAACATTACACATAAACAATGAATAGGTTGAAAACATATAAGTATCCGTACAAAAGAATACTTCTGTATTGTATGATTTTTCTCTTTTCAAGTGTTTTACTGTATTAACTAGGGCATATATATTAACTATGTTTTCACATTATGTGAGTGCTGAAAGTTGATAATTTCTAATGCTTACAATATTAAAATAGAATAAGAAATGTTCTTTCAAATATGCTGGGTTCTAAAACTAGATAGATATTAAAGTTTCGGTAAAAGTGTCATGGTATGCCACAAATGTAACTCACATAGATTGTGAGCATTTAGCATGAAGTTACAATATAAGTTCTCAATTACCTTTCAGTTTATAAAACTGTAAACTTATATTTAAGTACACAAACCTTATTTAAGCATATTAATTGATACTGTATTGTATTTAATGTTTAAGTGTGATTCAACATTGTCGCCTTCTCATATGTCAGACCTTTATGGTAATACCTTGATATTTATTTTCTCTGTTTTTTCAAGTGTATGTTTCCATTATCTATAGTCATACTTTCTATGCAGAATCATTTTAAAATTCTCTCACCCAATTGTAATTCTACCTATTTATACTTTTTTTATGTTTCTTTTTACTATTCACCCTATCTTTTTTTAGTAACCGCTGGCTTTTTTTAATTTTATTTTATTTATTAACTTATTTATTAAAGATTTCTGCCTCCTCCCCGTTACCGCCTCCTATTTACCTCCCCCTCCCCCAATTAAGTTCCCCTCCCTCTTCAGCCCAAAGAGCAATCAGGGTTCCCTGCCCTGTGCTAAGACCAAGGACCACCCACCTCCATCCAGGTCTAGTAAGGTGAGCATCCAAACTGCCTAGGCTCCCACAAAGCCAGTACGTGCAGTAGGATAAAAAACCCATTGCCATTGTTCTTTTTTTTTTATTCTTTTTTAATTAAAATTTCCAACTGCTCCCCGTTTCCCATTTCCTTCCCCCTCCTCCCACATATTGCCCACTCCCCCTGCTCCCCTCCCCCTATGCCCACCCCTCTTCTCCTCCCCCCAGTCCATTCCCCCTCCCTCTCGATACTGAAGAACAGTCCAAATTCTCTGCCCTACAGGAAGACCAAGGTCCTCCCACTTCTATCTAGGTCCAGGAAGGTGAGCATCCAAACAGGCTAAGCTCCCACAAAGCCAGTTCATGTATTAGGATCGAAACCTAGTGCCATTGTCCTTGGCTTCTCATCAGCCTTCATTGTCCGCCATGTTCAGAGAGTCCAGTTTCAACCCATGCTTATTCAGTCCCAGTCCAGCTGGCCTTGGAGAGCTCCCAATAGATCAGCTCCACTGTCACAGTGGGTGGGTGCACGCCTCGTGGTCCTGATTTCCTTGCTCATGTTCTCCCTCCTTCTGCTCCTCATTTGGACTTTAAGAGCTCAGACCGTTGCTCCAAATTGGGTCTCTGTCTCTCTCTCGATCCATCGCCAGATGAAAGTTCCCGTGCCATTCTCCTTGGCCTCTCATCAGCTCTCATTGTCCGCCACATTCAGAGAGTCCAGTTTTATCCCATGTTTTTTCAGTAGCAGTCCAGCTGGCCTTGGTGAGCTCCCAATAGATCGGCCCCACTGTCTCAGTGGTTGGGTGTACCCCTCATGGTCCTGACTTCCTTGTTCATGTTCTCTCTCCTTCTGCTCCTCTTTATAACCTTGGGAGCTCAGTCCGGTGCTGCAGTGTGGGTCTCTGTCTCTATCTCCATCCATCGCTAGATGAAGGTTCTATGGCGATATGCAAGATATTCATCAGTATGATTATAGGATAGGTTCATTTTAGGTTCCCTATCCTCAGGTGCCCCAATGAACTAACTGGGGACATTGCCCTGGGCATCTGGTAGCCATTCCAAGTTCAAGTCTCTTGCCAACCCTTAGGTGGCTCCCTTAACTAAGGTATGAGTTTCCCTGCTCCCCTATCCAACCTTCCTTTATCCCCAATCACCCCGATTCCCCCAGTTCCCCTCATCCTCTCCTTCACACTTTTCTCTCCCCATCACCCCTCATCCCCATCCCACCCCACCCCCAAGATTCCAATTTTTTGCCCATCAATCTTGTCTATGAACAGAGAATTCTCAACAGAAGAAGTTAAAATGGCCAAAAGATACTTAAGGTCATGCTCAACCTCCTTAGCGATCATAGAAATGCAAATCAAAACAACTTTGAGATATCATCTTACACCTGTCAGAATGGCTAAAATCAAAAACACCAAGGATAGCCTTTGCTGGAGAGGTTGTGGAGAAAGGGGTACCCTCATCCATTGCTGGTGGGACTGCAAACTTGTGCAACCACTTTGGAAATCAGTGTGGCGGTTTCTCAGAAAAATTGGGATCAACCTACCCCTGGACCCAGCAATAGCACTCTTGGGAATATACCCAAGAGATGCCCTATCATATGACAAAAGCATTTGTCCAACTATGTTCATAGCAGCATTATTTGTAATAGCCAGAACCTGGAAGCAACCTAGATGCCCTTCAATGGAAGAATGGGTGAAGAAAGTGTGGAATATATACACATTAGAGTACTACTCTGCGGTAAAAAACAATGACTTCTCGAATTTTGCATGCAAATGGATGGAAATAGAAAATACGATCCTGAGTGAGGTAACCCAGACCCAAAAGGAAGATCATGGGATGTACTCACTCATAATTGGTTTCTAGCCATGGATAGGGGCCACTGAGTCTATAATTTGTGATCCTAAAGAAGCTAAACAAGAGGGTAAACCCAAGGAAAAACATATAGATATCCTCCCAGCTATGGGAAATAGACAAGATTGATGGGCAAAAAATTGGAATCTTGGGGGTGGGGTGGGATGGGGATGAAGGGTGATGGGGAGAGAAAAGTGTGAAGGAGAGGATGAGGGGAACTGGGGGAATCGGGGTGATTGGGGATAAAGGAAGGTTGGATAGGGGAGCAGGGAAACTCATACCTTAGTTAAGGGAGCCACCTAAGGGTTGGCAAGAGACTTGAACTTGGAATGGCTACCAGATGCCCAGGGCAATGTCCCCAGTTAGTTCATTGGGGCACCTGAGGATGGGGAACCTAAAATGAACCTATCCTATAATCATACTGATGAATATCTTGCATATCGCCATAGAACCTTCATCTAGTGATGGATGGAGATAGAGACAGAGACCCACACTGCAGCACCGGACTGAGCTCCCAAGGTTATAAAGAGGAGCAGAAGGAGAGAAAACATGAACAAGGAAGTCAGGACCATGAGGGGTGCACCCAACCACTGAGACAGTGGGGCCGATCTATTGGGAGCTCACCAAGGCCAGCTGGACTGCTACTGAAAAAACATGGGATAAAACCGGACTCTCTGAATGTGGCGGACAATGAGAGCTGATGAGAGGCCAAGGAGAATGGCACGGGAACTTTCATCTGGCGATGGATCGAGAGAGAGACAGAGACCCAATTTAGAGCAACGGTCTGAGCTCTTAAGGTCCAAATGAGGAGCAGAAGGAGGGAGAACATGAGCAAGGAAATCAGGACCAAGAGGCGTGCACCCACCCACTGTGACAGTGGAACTGATCTATTGGGAGCTCTCCAAGGCCAGCTGGACTGGGACTGAATAAGCATGGGTTGAAACTGGACTCTCTGAACAAGGTGGACAATGAAGGCTGATGAGAAGCCAAGGACAATGGCACTAGGTTTCGATCCTAATACATGAACTGGCTTTGTGGGAGCGTAGCCTGTTTGGATGCTCACCTTCCTGGACCTAGATAGAAGTGGGAGGACCTTGGTCTTCCTGTAGGGCAGGGAATTTGGACTGCTCTTCAGTATCGAGAGGGAGGGGGAATGGGCTGGGGGGAGGAGAAGAGGAGTGGGGGTAGGGGGAGGGGAGCCGCAGGAGTGGGCAATATGTGGGAGGAGGGGGAGGGAAATGGGAAACGGGGAGCAGTTGGAAATTTTAATTAAAAAAGAATTAAAAAAAAAGAATAAAATCAGGTTTGATCAAGGAAGACCTCTTTAAAAAAATCTCCAATAGTAGCATATAGCCCAGTTGACCCAACGTTTCAGAGGACCTCTATTTGAGTTTCCTGTGAGTTCTACACCCAGAACAGCCTCAGGACTGCTGACTGAGATAATTCAACCTCACCAAATACTCCAATCTGGACCTGTCTCTAGCTTGTCCTCATAAGATTATCAGTGCCTCCAATATCTGTTACTAATATCCAAGTGTAGAACAAAACCTGGGAAACATTTAAATAGGCTGTTTATTATTTTGTTTTGTTAAATATTTATAATAAGCAATAGATTTGGGTTATTATCAAAGGTTTGCAATTTCTCACAAAGATTTCATGCAGAGAAAACCTTACTGTTCTATATTCTATTGGAAGTAGTTTTTAGTAAATATATCTTTAATTTTCCTCATTCAGAATTGATATCTAATGAATAGATTTTAAAAATCTTATAACTGCGTGAAGGAGGTAGTTACAACTGAAGGCACAGGCAATATTTGTAATGCAGAACTTGCGATTTTTTTTTTAATAAACTAGTTTGATGTATCGAAAAATCTAAAAAAAAAATCTTAACGTTTGCTCAAATATTCTTGGCTTCTATTTTAACGAAGATTTGAAATCTTGATTGAGGAAATGACTATGTGGAAAACATTTGACCTACAAGCAGGAAGGCCAGCATTAAAATTCCCAGAGCCCAGATGAATATCACACAAGGCATCCCTGTGATTGTAGGAATGTTTTGTAATTACAGAACACAAGAGGCATAGTCCAGATATCCCAGAGCCAGCCAACTAGGCAGTCAAGATGAAATGCCTAGTCTTGAGTTCAGTTAGAGATTCCGCCTTAACATATAAGATAAAAAGTTTTAGACAAAGTAAATGTCAACAGTACGTTCCAACAGGCATGTTCATACAAATGCATGTTTGCACCCACACATTAAAATTTATAAAATCTCCTAAAGAAAGTATCCATAAGCCTCACTTGAAAAGAAAAGCAAAAAAAGTAATGTTATCATGTATTTGACATTATGCATTAGCAAATATGTCCTGCTGTCACTGGAAATAAAATAAATAGATAAATACACCTCAATCATAGTAAGTAAAAATTAATATCTGACAACCATCAATGTAGGGAGTGAAGCTGACTGTTCTGACACTGTAACAGTAGTACAAATGTTCTGGTTAAACCATTTATCTAGAAATATATCTCTATTTCAGAAAGACTAAACTTTTCCAGACCTTGCAGCCAATTTAATTATGTCTTGAGATCATTTAAGACAATGTGTTTAACCAACTATCCTGCTGTGTACTCAGCATGTTTAAGCTTAACCTGCCATTAAGAGAGCAATGTAATCAACCTCAACAATGCTTTAGATTTCTCACATAATCAAGATTTACCTCCTAAACTAAATGCATAGATTTAAACTTAATTATGTGCTCTTCAATGCTCCTGACCTAAAATAATGCATATGTGTGTGTATGCTTAGGGTAATCATTTGCTGAAAGCTGCACACAGGTTGAAGCAAACATAAACAAAGCAAATATTCCATAAATAATTTGAAGCAAAATGTTGGTTTAGGTTAATAACAGACATTGGACGTCTTGAGGGTTATTCTGGGTCAGCTGAAGTAAGTAAGTGACCTCTTCCTTTGTGAAATCTATCAAATATATCTGTAATAAAAAACACATAATTCCTTTATCATATTTTTAGTGCCATTCAATAAACTCACAGCAAAACTTTTTGTTACAGAGAGACAGAGACATGGAACATGCACATACACAACACACACAGGCTATGGTCACATACAGCAGAGAGTCTATATAGGCAGACCACTAGCCATAGACTACAGACACAGGGAAAACAAAGGAAGAAAAGAAAAAAATCATGTTTTGCCTGGTGCATGCTCAAAATATTCCAGGAATAAATTTCTGTATTTGCTTTATGATACAGTATATAAATAATCAAATGAGCATTTCTATTGACTATCTAGATTTCAAGGAAAATAAGACAATAGATATTTTTAAATAAAGATAATAAGAAATAACTAATAAAATAAATAGTTTACTAGACAATTGAAAAATATGAACATCGGGTTACTAAACTAGAAAAAATATCAAAACTACTGATAATATATGATATGAAAAGAAGGAAGAGGCTGAAACATTCTAAAATTATTTGGGTAAACAATATCAATAACTACAAAATTCTTAGTCTCTATTATTTTTCTCATGGGAAAAATACAGACATTCTCAAAAGTATGAGAATTGAGTTAGGTTTTCTTATAAAGGTGATATTATGAATATGTAATAAGAATATGGCAAATTTAATAAATTAATGTCATAACTCTCCAGGAAACTAAGTCTACGGTTGTGATGACTTCACTATTTATTCACAAGCAGCAATGAAAAGGAAAGCTAAGAATTCTGTAATCTTTCAGATTATTTCTGTCTTCATTTCTTAACACACAGAAACTGGAAATAACCTAGATGACCATCACTGAAGAACCGATAAAGAAATTGTGATATACAATAAAGAGTTATTCAGTTGTTAAGAGACATGACATCATGAAATTTGCAGGCAAATGGATAGAACTAGAAAAAGTCAAAGTGAGGTCTCCCAGACCAAGATAGACAAACATGGTATGTATTCATAAATAAGTGGACATTAGCTGTTCAGTAAATGATAATCATACTATAATACATACATAAACCAAGAGAGGTTAGGAACAAGGAGGTATCAATGAGAGATGCATAGATCTCTCTGAGAAGGGGAAATAGAATAGATTTTGTGGGTGGATGGGGGAAATGGGGATGGGAACAAGAGGGATGAAGGGGGATTAAGCAATTAAGCACTGGAAGAAATGACTGGAAATGGTGTGGGTTCATTTCGGGGCAATGGAGAAACCTAGCGCAGTAGAAACTCCCTGGAATCTTAGGGTGAGTCTAGCTAAGTCGCCCAGTAAAATGGTAAATACAGGCTCTGACGTAGCTATTTTCTATAAGTAGACATGGTTTCCTGTACTGGGAAAGGGACATCACCCTTGCGACAAAATTTTCAACCTACAATTTCCCCTAGTTATAAAATGTTCTGGATAACAGTGATTCAGAACAATGACTGGCCCTACTAAGGCCCATCCACTAGAGAGAACCCATATATGGCTTCCTGTATAGCCAGGAACGAGAGTCTGGATAGCCCAGAGACCTATTATAGATCCAAACTCTACTGGAAGAAAAAGTCAATTAAATGATATAAATGATTTCTAATGATACCCTGGTATATTTGTAGAAGAGAGTCTAGCATAATTGTCACCAGAGAGGCCTCATCCAGCCAATGATGGGAACAGATGCAGAGACCCACAACCAAACATTAGGCAGAGCTTAGGGAACCCTATATCATACAGGGATGAAGCAATGTAGGAGTCAGAGTAGTCGAGGATACCAGGAGAGCAAGGCCCACAGAAACAACGAACATTGGGACTCTACAGAGACGGAAGCAAAGATCAGAGAATGTGTATGTGTCTGAGCTAGCTCCTCTGCATATATGCTATGGTTGTATAGCTTGTTATTCTTGTAGGACTCCTAGCAGCAGGTGTTGGTAGTGTCTTTGACTCAATTGCCTGCTTGTGGAACCCTTTTCCTCCTACTGGGCTCTGTTGTTCATCCTTGAAATGAGGGTATATGATTAGTCTTATTGTAACTTGTTGTGCTATGTGTGATTGATATCTTTGGAGGCCTGCTTTTTCTGAAGGGAAATGAAGATCTAGGGGAGACAAAGGTGTAGGGAGGAGGGATGGGAGGAACAGCAAGAGGTTAAACTGCTGGTAAGAGATGAAATATTAATAAATCAATTGATAAATAAATAAATAGGAGCTAAACATCTTGGGTCACCAAAATTAAGATTGTCCTCTTTGAACGATCATTGAGCAATTAAACATGCCATGATACCCAATTTACAGTATTTTATGTCTTCCCTGTAGTGATAAATCTTCCCTTTCATGGCACGGTCACAGATTCCCCTGGCTACCCTTGTTAAACTCCAAAACACATTTGTATGCAGTGCCCTCATATCTGAAAGGTCCTTTCGGTTTCTCATTTTCACAGTATGCTACACACTGATGGATTAGTTATTTGACTGAAAATCTTATGAAAAGCTTTAAAAATTATGGATCAGAAGTTAAGGAATGGTCACACAGAGACTCCATCTAGCCTCCATAAATGTCTTCCTGTAAGGAGGGAATCACATTGCACAACTTGACTTTTAATAAAGTAATTGACTTTAAACTGCATCTTAAAAAGAACATTTGCAGCAGCTTGGGGATATTCTAATCACCCACAAAGAATATTGTGAATTCAATAACTACTGTATTATAATAATGCATGTGCAGTAAGCTTGAATAAAAATATTCCTTTTAATTTTGAGATTATAGTACAAGCCTATCGTATGCCCTTCCCTTTCCTACATCAAAAAAATCTTCCATCTTACACTTCTTGTTCATTTTTCAAATTAATGGCCTCCATTGACCCGAATTGTTCACACACACACATGAGAGAGAGCGAGAGAGAGACAGAGAGAGACAGAGAACACTGAATGAATAAAACAATTGTTCTTTTCTGCTTTTCATTCAATATCACGCCATATATTAACAATGAAGTGACTTCTGATACAGAGCAACCTTTTCTATGAGACATCTGAGACATCCTTTAGCTTGAATCTGTTGAGTTTATCAGAGGAAGCATATCTAATGTGGGATTAAATCACTTCTGAGATCAAAGCACCACAGTGTGAACTACTGCATTTCACCTTTTGATTGAAAGAGTGATAAATATCGCCTAAGACACACATGCATTCGGCAATACACTTGGATTTCAGAGATTGACATATGTGCATGGCATCTATCAGGTTGTACAATTAGAACATTCGCAAGCACATTTCTATCTGCTTTCTGATTGTAGAAAACAGGAAATAAACACGTACAAGGAGATTACAATTGTCCATTGTACAACAAATGTCCTGTCCTTCAATTGCTCATTCAAAAAGACATCACTTCTCATTTATATATAAATATATTCACATATTTATTCAAAACAGAGCTATCAAATAGAGAAACAACAAATAAACTTGAGACATTATTAATTATAACATCATTTCCTTACTGTTGCTTACAAATTTAAAGCTGCTAACTATACAGCTATATGTAATTTCAAACAATTTTAAAGTTTAAAGGCCTAATATATACTAAGATAGGTAATTATTGTTAATTAACCCAAAATAGATTATTTTAAAAAAATCTTACTGTTTACGGATTAAAAGGCATTTTAAGAAATAAAGTACATATTGTATTGGAGTATGTAAGGATTTTATGCTCAAGCACTCTAGCTTTAACATGAATTCCACACATTGATAAACTGATCTTATCTTCTTATTCACTTTCTGTAAACTCTGAAATGCTCAGTTTTAGTCTTTTTACCATGAGAAAACCATTTGGATTAAACAGAAATAAACCTTTACACTTCAAAGAATTTCAAAATAAATATTCTTATGTTATGGTAAAATGTCATTTAATAGGAACATTAAAAAAGAATCCTTCCCAAAGAACATAAATGCATTAGTAAATGACTTATATATCTCACCTACTTTAGGTCTCAAATGTCTTTTTACATATAATCTTAACATATTAACTACAGCTTGAATATTAATTAAAATATGTTGTGACTATCTTTTACATATTATCAGGATTCAATTTAGTGTTTATTAAAAATCAAAGCATATGTTAATGTGTATATTTGTATATATCTATCCATATATACATTTAGATGAGCACTTAATAATTTCCTCCAATTCTGCATTAGTATAAGTTTTATCACCATGTTTAAATAGACTAAGTTTTGTGTTAGTAGAGTATGAAGCATCTTATGACAATGAACTTTGTCTAATAGCAGATAACTCTTAGATATGTACCATCATTTTAGGGTTTTTTATTTTGCTTCAATGATCTATATGTCTATTTTTATATCACCATCACACTTTGTTATTTATGCAACTCTGTAACATTGTTTGAATATAGTCATCATTGCTCCAACATTAAATTTGATGTTTGCTTATTTAGTTTTGCTCAAGGCTGCTTTTGCTATCTGAGGTCTTTTAAGGTCAAATTCAAATATGAATTTGAAGATGCTATTTTGTATTTCTGTAAAAGATAATGCAGTAATCTTGATTTAGATTGCATTGAATTACTTTTTGTAAAGGGGTCATTTTTCCAGTGCTAATTCAACCAATCCATGAGTTTTCACCGTTGTCAAAAAAAGCATTATGTATAGTTCCCATTACTCTATTTTTAATGTGCGTAGTTAGGCTGCAGACCTATTTATTATATATGTTTTTAAAATACCCATTTTAGCCAAAGTACTGGAGCGATGTCCTCTTTTCCTTTTCCAATGTTTTAAAATAGAAAAGGGGACTTAACTCTTAGTAGACACTTTGGTTTTCTCTTGATAAAAAATGCATTTTTTTAACTACTTATGGCAGTTTGGATTATTTTGATGCAGACCTCTGCAGCACTAAACTAAAAATGCAGAAACAAAGAAGAGATCTTAAGTTAGGGCATTATTTTAGTAGCAGATGCCAGAAATTTAAATTTTTGTATCAGATAAACCAATTATTTGTATCAGTGGTTGTGTCTGGTTTATTTGTTTGTTTGTTGTAGAAAGTCAAAAGGGACTACTTAATGTGTAAATAAAGTAAGTGTTTTAGAATTGTTATTTTTGGTAGCACCTGAAAGTCATTTAAAATTACTAAAATGCCCTACTTCAAGTATTACCATAGTTTTTCTACTGAGCAGTAAAGGGATTTGGCTTATTTTTAAACTATCAAGAAAAGCAATTTACCAAAGTGTCAGAAAGCAAGTGCTTTGCCACTACTTGATCACGGCCTTACAAATAAACTAAAATTTTATGCTTTACTGTAAAGCCTACTTCTTGGTTTAATTCCTTTTCTTTCAATATTTTCCACCAAAAATTTGTTATTTGATAATCTGTTTGTGAGACTTTCTGCATTACAGCTTCCACTTAATAGAAAACTAAGAAATTTAAAATCCAATTTCATTGTAATCGTTAAGCAGAACTTTTTAAAATTATCCCAGAGACACTGGGAAGTAGCAGTGAATAAGAAGTCTAATATAAATTAAAGGATTAAATATAATTTGCCCACAAAGTCTTGCACATTGTCATAGTGAAGGAAGTGGGTGAAGGACTAATTTATCATCTTTCCATTCTTTTCTATGATCCTCATCCTTAAAACTACATCACTATGTAAGCACTGTGGTACAGAGATACTCACAAAACCCCCATACATATAGAACAAAATTTGGCATGTGTATGATCCACTAATGCTAACAAATTGTATTATGAATATTCTTGATCTTTTTGTAAATAAGTAGTATTTACAAATAGGGATAGTTTAATAAACTATGCATATCTGTATATGAATGAAGTATAACTGCCCCATCAATAGCTAGACAAAGAATAAATCATCCATAAAACAATATTCTCAATAGAAACAGTAAGTTTGTCATATTGTTATCTAAAGCACTACAGCTCTATAAACAATAGAACCAAGAAAGTTGACTCCTGATGCATAGAAAGAATTAAAATACTTTACAGATGAGAAAGAGAGAAATTCTACCCCGGTAGTCTAACATGTTTAAGTTTAAGAGTATTTAATGAAACTAAAGGGTCAGATAGAGGAAGGACAGAAATGAAATAAGACACAGCACAATTAAATACAAAGAATACTGAATAACCAAAGCAATCTAAAAGAGACAAGCTTCATATAATGGT
Organism: Chionomys nivalis; assembly: GCF_950005125.1. Lineage (NCBI taxonomy): Eukaryota > Metazoa > Chordata > Mammalia > Rodentia > Cricetidae > Chionomys > Chionomys nivalis. Next base: position 18,447,475 of record NC_080100.1, on the reverse strand, counting down.
ATTGATAAACTGTCTACTCATCTAGAGAAAAATGACTTTAGCCTTATTTTTCCCTATACACAAATCAATTTCAAAGAGATTTAAAATATCAATGTTAAACTTGAACTTCTGATACTTCTGGAAGAAAGTTCAGGGATGACAATATGGGACATAAATACAGACTCAAGTAATGATATTCTTCATAGACTCTTGTCTTCCATGAAATAAGATCAACCATCACCAAGTATAATCAAGAAAAATAATTAAGCAAATAAAAACAAACAAATAAAAAAACTCAGTAGACTATGGATTACTATATGCTACAGAAGAGACAGGCTTCAGAGAGGAAAAATAATAAAAATAATGACTTACATTTGGTAGAAAATTTTGTTTAGAATAAACAATGAATTAAAAAAAACTTAACCCCAGTAAGCTAAATACAAAGTAGGCTATGTAATCATACAGAAAGTTCTCAGAAGAAATGGAATAAGCTAAGAAACATTCTAAGTTAAAATGTTTAAAGTTTCATATAAGGCACAAAATTCAAATTCTCTGACCCTCACACTAAACATATATATTTGTTATTAGAATCACAGTGAGAACTAGCTCACAATAAAGTATTCAAGGGGCAATATTACAGCTTTTATAATTAATTTTTTAAAAATCTCCAAGAAATGAAGCCCACTCAGAGAAGAAAAATGTGTGCAAAATGTATACCTTTTCACTTTATATTCAAATATATACAAAAACATAAAATAATCTAAGAGGTGATGCAGTTAACTCAGTAGCTATTTGTATCAATGATTATTAATAAAAAGATATGATATACTAAAACTTATAAGAAAAAAATCACTAATAAATCTGGAGACATAGTTAGAAGCAAATAAAAGTTTTCCCTCAAACTCACGTATATCAGAAAATTTGAAGAATATTACACTTTGCATCTTTGTCATCTCCCTAAGTACAATTTATTGATTTGCTTTTTACAGTATTAAATAGAACACAGCCGCTATTTCATTCAACTTTTCACAATGTATCCTAATTCTGATAAAAATAACCCATTCATAATATTAGGTCCCCAAACAATATTTCAATTTTTTGTGATTGACGCCACTCTTCAAACCATTTGTCAATTGTACAGTAGCAGTATGAGGATTATAATCGCAAACAACTGCTCTCTGTTTTAACTTCATGCTCCCTCCATATAAATGAATGCATGTCTGGTACTGTGACCCTTGTGAAGAACTCATGACTGGTGAGAACATAGGCCCTTGGAGTGAATTTAACTCTCTGATTTTGCTTGAAACATATGGCATTCAATAGCCTTGTGTTTGTACACAGAGACAAATGCACCCTTAATAAGAGAATTTTCTGTTTGCAGCATAAGTAACTGAGAGCCTCGGGACAACTCAAGTGCAGAGAATGTGAGTGCTGAGATTGCAAATATAAAGATTACATTTTTAACAGATCTTGGGCTGCTCACAGAAGGCCAGGCAATGGTGGCACAAGCCTTTACTCCCAGTATTTCGGATGCAGAGGCAGACAGATCTCTTAAAGTTTGAGGCCAGTCTTGTTTACAAAGTGAGTTCCAGGACAACCAGGGCTATGCAGAAAAAACCCTCTCTCTAAAACCAATAATAGTATTGAGGTTCAGAAAATATCTCAGAGTGGTGTCAGGAAGAATATGACAGGGACATAATAAGGGCGAGGGTTGCAAAACATGAACTTTGGGGACTAGCACCCACAGTCATTGTAATGATTAACTCAGCTGGGTTACATGATCTGGGACCACAATATACTGTCCCTTTGAATGATATGTCATGGATGATTGAGAGGCTCATGGGTCCTTACTCTTACTCCTGAATAAACAGGCCATGAACAAATTCTAAAAGAAGTCATTGTCCTCAATTATGTAATTACTGCTTAGCCTAGATAGCTTCACTGGATTGCTTCTAAACTATTTTCACCTAGATTATGTGGACTATATTTTTGCATGACATTTTGCGGTAAACTTTCTCTAAAAGTTCTTTCTTATTATATAACCTTCCTGACCACTTTAATGAGAGATGTATTTACCTTTCCAACAAGAATATGTTTATCTTTTTCTTATTAACTAATTGTCATTCTTGTATGACTTCTCAGCTACAGATGGTGTTTCTTTGGTAATTTGCAGTAGGTGATTGGACAATTTATTTACACAAATCATGAGCACATATGAAAAGTACACCATTGACAGTATACTATGAAACTTTCTTCTTAATTTTTCCCTCTGACGACGGAGTTACTTTAAATCTCTAGGGTGTTGTAAAGCTAAAATTGCGGAGCAATGTAGTGTTTGTGGTGGTTTGTAAGAAAATGGCGCTCACAAGGAATGACATTATTAGAAGGTGTGGCTTTGTTGAAAGAAGTCTGTCACTGTGGGGGTGGGCTTTGAGGTTCCTTTTCCTCATGTTTCCTTCGGAATGAATATCAGTTGATTTCCTATTACCTGCAAGAGGTAGCACTCTCAACTCCAGCACCACATCTGCCTACATGCTGCCATGCTCCTTGTTATGATGATAATGAACTGAAGCTCTGAAATTGTAGACAAGCCAGCCCAATTAAACTTTTTTCCTAAAAACTTATAAGAGTTGTCATAGTCATTGTTTCTTTTCACAGCAATAATAAAACCTAAGACAAATTTCAAAACTACCATATTGTATGCATGTACTCATGTCCACCTGCTATATGTGGGAGAAGGTCATTTTTATTTTATTGTGCTAAGTCACCGAAGATTAGGTGGTTTAATACCAATTTATTTATTTTACATTATCTAGTTTGTTTATTTCCCTAACTATGGGGAAAATTTAGAAGTATACTTTTACAAGAATATATTTAAGAAAACTTGAGAATCCCAGGGATCATTTGGATGCTCATTGAGTACACTTACAAGTTAAGCCCCTAATAAAGACAGATGGAATTAATTCCAATTTGTTTGTATGCATACCACCTGTGCATATCTAGAGAAAATAATACAATTAAATGATGAATGTGAATATCAAAAATGCTTGCTGCAAGCAGTCCCTCCTCTCCGGCACTCTACTGCATCCTGTCAGTGTATTGTGACTTGAGAAGGTAAACAGGGAACACGGCTTTGTTTCCCAGGGAAGATTACGTCCTCCTTCTGTCTTTATTTTTTCCTCTGTGCTGCTGTGGGGATCTTGGAGTCTATTATTAAAACTATCTGTAAACCTAAGGGGAAGAAAACAATCTGCTAATGCAGATGGGAACTGTGTGATAAGAATTAGCTGTAAGTAAAAAAGAGTTCAGTGAGATCCTGTTAGCACAGGGAGGAAAAGCATCGCTTTTTCACGGAAGTCTACTATTCTTTAAACTATCTTCAACTTTTTGTTATTTGCTAATGGTCTAAAGAGGCAACAGAGCTAAAAGTTGAAAACTAAAAATCTCATGAAATTAATTGACATGACACTTAAAGTTCTTTTATCTATTATGTAAATGCATTAGTAAATTCCCTCAGGTATTCAATCATCAGGAACTCACTAAAAGGAAGAAAGAGGAAAACATCATATTCCAGTGGTGCTAGAACCAGAAAACTTATTTATGGAAAGATAGTTCTCCTGTTGTTAGTTAAGAAATGTAAAAAAATAGATATTTATCCTAAACTATAACGGTCAAAATTGTTCTTAAGTCTCTTTTGTCTTTTGTTTTTTTTAGTGGTGATAGGAAGAGTTTTTTTGGATCATTTTGATATATAACTTTTAAATTCACATGATCTGAAATGCCTCTTGGCTTAAGAACTTATTTTGCATATCTGGAGGGGGTGAAAAACGAAGAATTAATTAGAGCTGCCAGTGGTCTGAGTGATGCTTGTACATGTTGAAACATGATTGTTTTTCCAACTTGAGAGAAGACCTTGTATCCTTATTGGATAATCTGAGTTCATTTTTTTTGTGATTGACATAAATACTTCTATGTAATAGAAATATAAACCAGTGCTGTATATACATGAATCCCCTCTCATAGTAACTCCTTTAATTGCTTATGTTTTTTGTACATGCAGACCTAGGTACCAGCTTAAACACCAAAAGCCTCACAAGTTTAATATTATTGCTGAATCTGTGAGATTATACTTATTTGAAATGTAAACATAGTTTGCATGCTTTGGTTAAGATTATGAAAAAGAACTTTAGCAGGACAATTTTGTGCCAAGTCCAGCTTGGTGAACAAGTGAATCTCTTAAGGTTAAATCTTGAAGATATTAAAACAATAATAACCACAATAATACTACTTTGAAATCATTCTTAGTTTACTGATTATTATAAAACTTCAGAGAGCTGGGCGGTGGTGGTGCACGCATTTGATCCCCGAACTCAGGAGGCAGAGGCAGGTGGATCTTTGTGAGTTCAAGGCCAGCTTGGTGTACAAGAGCTAGCTCCAGGACAAGCACCAAAGCTACAGAGAAACCCTATCATGAAAAACAAAAAAACAAACAAACAAACAAACAAACAAAAAAACAAAAAAAAACAAAAAAAAATACAAAAAGAAAAAAACTTCAGAGACTGAAGGGCTTTAAGAGTTAAGGTATAAACCTGGTTCAGTTTATAAACTTGTCCTTCCCTCTGTGTGAGAATGTTAATAGTAATAGTCTGATTCTCTAAAGTGTTCCATGTCATTAATCACAGCTGCTAAATTCTGCCCAACCCAAAGGAAACAGCTACAAAGTAAATTTAGTATCTGAGAGTTAAACCCACAACATTCAAGGGCAAGGTTTTCTGTTCCGAGTGGTCTCACTCCATTACTTTGGTTACATGTTTTAAAAAATTAACACGTATGAACTTTTATTGAAAGTGTTTACTCTAAGGCCTTGAAACTCATGTAACTTGCTACAAAAACTTTGAGATATGAGACTAGCAGAAACTTTATTTAATATTGAGTTCACATGTTTGTTAATCACAGAAGAAACATTCGGAATTCTGTTTTAAGATATCATTGTAAATTACTCACCAACTGAATTTGGCAAATATATTAGATTATTATGATTATTACTATTGTTTGAAAAAATTGGTAAGAACACTTTACCCAATAAACTTCATATTTAAAAATTTGAAAAGAGGCAGGTGTAAGATAGCACACCTCTAATCCTAGCACTAGGGAATCAAGGGCAGGAGGATGTCTGTGAGTTCAATGGAGTGCACATAGATACCTTGTTTGGAAAACCAAACCAAACCAAACCAAACCAAAACCAAAACACACAAAAGATGAATTGTTGAAGGTGGGCTACTTGATTCATTCCTGACTGCTCAGACCCGAAACAAATCACGCAAAACTGTACTAATTAAATCACTGCTTGGCCAATTAAGTGTATTGCTAGCTAATTCTTACATCTAGAATTAACCCATCTACACTATTTTATATTTTACCATGAGGCTTGTGGCCTACCAGCAAAGTTCTGTTGTCTATCTCTGGCAGGGCTACATGGCTTCTCCCTGACTCCGCCTCCTTTCTTTTAGTTTTCCACGCTTGACTAAGTTCTGCCCTGCTATAGATCCTTTGAATCTATGACTGTATTCTGTCTTTTTAAAGACCTTGTTTTATTTTTTTTTTAATACTTTACTTGTTTTTCAACTCTCTATATTCTTTCTCTTCTCTCTCCCAAGCATACGTACATTTATCCAACACTGTGACCTATTTAGAGATTTTTTAAAATCTGGATTAGTCTTTATTGTGTATCTGTAATCCTTTTCTGACCAGAAGTGCTTCGAAAGTGGCTAAGCCCTTCTTATGAAATTAAGCAGTGTCAATGCTAGGGGAAATACGACAACTGCTTGCTTGCCCTGCACAGTCCAGCATGGCCTAGCTCTTTGCTGCCTCTAAGAGCTATACTCACAACACAAAGCCCATTTAAATGTTCCATAGGCAGATATCCAAAAAGAGTCAGAGTTTGTGCTGGAAGTGTGGCCCAAAAAGCTGGTATTTCAAAACCGCCTCGTTTTTCCTGCTACTCTTCAATGAGTTGCAACATGCCACCAGTAAGCAAAGCCCATTCAGGAAAATGAATGTGGCTAAACTTTATTTTTTTAATATCTAGAATTCCTTTTCAAGCCCTCTAATGTTTTATGTGGATTTAATCGACTATGTTGGGTGCCAGTTTATTGAAAGAGGGCCACTTGGTTTGTTCCTGTCTGATAAGCCCTGAAATAATCACACTGAAACTCTATTAATTAAATCAATGCTTGACCAATTAATTAAGTGTATTACTAGCTAGCTCTTACATCTAGAATCAGCTCATCTCCATTATTTTATATTTTACCACAAGGCTTGTAGCCTACAGGCAAGGTTCCAGCATCTGTCCCTAGCTGGGCTACATGGCTTCTCACTGACTCTTCATTCTTTCTTTGAGTTTTTCCCACCTAGCTAAGTTCTGCCCTGTTACAGGTCCAAAGCACTTCTTTATTAACCAGTGGTATTCACAGTATACAGAGTGGAATCCCACATCAATAAATGAAACAAACAAGGTTAAACTATTTGCCCTCTTCTTGCTCTTTTTAATCAAGATATTAACCAGTACTATGGAATCAAATTGAGCAGCTGTTGTGCATTATGGCAAGTGTTTCTTTCAGGAAGGTGTTGGAGTAAGGACCTGAGATGTTTGCCTTCTGTTAATCAGAGGCTATCTATCTCATCGCCTTTCTGTGTTGTGTTCATTAACATAGATAATCTTTTTCCCTAAAGTCATTTAAAAAGAGACTGTTTACATGGCATTCGATACAAGTAATTATAAAATACATCTTCATTGAGGCCCATGTAGGAATATGGTCAAGAAAGTGATGCTATTAGGATAAACATAAAATTGTACTACAGATATCAAGTAATAAGTGCTGTCTGTATCTTAAGGAAAGCAAGTGTGCCTTGGAATGCATTTAAATACAGATAATTTCATAAACTTATGACTAGGAAAAATAAAATTATGGTATGTGCATAATTTTTAGAGAAACAAAAGTCAAATTAGTTTTTCCATATCATCTTCTGTTTTGTTCCAGGGTAAATGCAAAACTTGTCTTTGATAGCCTAAGAAATGTCATTGTTTTTATCTAGATAGAATAAAGTAAATAATTTATTTTATTCAGGTTAAGTAACATATTCTGTAATGTAAATGTGTCCCTCCCCTCATCTGAGAGTTAAAAGACTTTTAATCATTCTTACATTTACTCATCAGTTTAAGATCATTAGGAGGAACTGTTTTCAACAAATGAAACTTCAGAAACTTCTTGTTCATGCAAATCTAAATAGTTCCATCAGTGAATGTTACACATAGGTATCTCACAACATTGTCTTTGACTACTGTAAAGCACTACTTAATTATATCAAAAATCACCAATCTTTATTCATAATATGATCAGGCCCATGTGTTACTGCATTCAATGCTTGTTTAAATTCACTTAAACATGGGATCTGCCTCTTTTTCACCACAAACCTGGCAAGACTATAAACAACAAATGCGTAACACTTACTTTTAATATATTATTAATTAACACTTAAATTTCTGGATGTCCTCCAAATTTGGCAACTAGGTTTTAAAGTAAGCCTTTCAGTAGATCTAAATAATTGTAAAGTTTGTACTTAGTAAGTTTACCTAAATGAAGATACATAGTCAATTTCGAACAGGAAAGAGTATCAAATTCAATACCACATGCTGTCATTTCAAAAACTGAAAAGTATTCTACTCCTTGATAAGATCATTCCTCATTGACAACATTTTCATTCTGGGAATATGTTTTCACACATTGAATTGGTAAAATATATGGAATCCAAGAAACTGTCATATTTCCATCTACTCTTGAGACTTTAAAAAAGTCCCATAATGACATATTTTTCTATTGATTTTTTTTTTTCCGAGACAGGGTTTCTCTGTGGCTTTGGAGCCTGTCCTGGAACTAGCTCTTGTAGACCAGGCTGGTCTCGAACTCACAGAGATTCACCTGCCTCTGCCTCCCAAGTGCTGGGATTAAAGGCGTGCTCCACCACCGCCCGGCTCTATTGATTCTTAAGGTATTTCTATATCTAATGCTGATTGTAAAATAATTTAAGCCTTTGCATTTATATACTGATATCAATATCTAATCTATGTTTTATGTAAATCAAATTTTTAGTTCTGAAAAATTTGCATACAAAGATAAATGACTTTAAATATATTGTATCACAAAATGAAACAAATTCTCAGTGTACATTTTCCATGAATCATTTGTAAATATGTCAGTGGGTGAATACTTGTATTAATAATTTTTATGCAGGGAAGCATATTCAAGAAATCACCCATGTATTTCAGCTATGCATATGATAAAATATTAGAATTGTTATGTATAAAAATGGCATTTGTTAAATCTGATTTGTATGAGAAGTGAACATCTTCTAGTATTTCATAATGTAATAAGCATAGTGACAAAGATAGTGAGCTCAAATTTGGGAAGAGAAGTAAATTGTTATTCCAGATGCTGGTTTGACAAAATGATTATCAGTCTTATACCAATATTTTTTCTCTGTGTCTAGCTTCTCTATCCAAATTTCATTAACACTTCAGGAATTATGATGTTTCTTCATCTGGAATTTAGCTTTTAAAACTCATTTTCTTTAATTTAGAGAATCTGTAAACAGCTGGCAACTATGTTTTATAAAGTTCTTTACATTCGGGTTTGGAATATATCTAGCTTTGCAAACATTCCTAAATATATTATTCACTTTCAATTATTTAATTTTTCTAAATTCTTTCTATGTTTTAATAAATTAGATAACAAAATCTTTAATTATCATCTGCTATGTAAATCTTCCTTACTTAAATTTCCATGTGGATGAATACACAAAGCATGATATCTTTCTTCTATTCTTGGCTTTACTTCAGATTTAGGTTATATTGTGCAATACACACAAGATAACAAAATGAGTAAAATGAGTATTTAAAATATTTCAACTTTTAGACAACTATTATTAAATATATTCTATATTTCAAGCATATTATATTCTTATTTTTGTTTTATATCTTTAGCCATGTATACTTTCTAATTTTCTCAAAATATATAATATTAAATAATGCCACTAGTTTCTAAGTATTTAGGTATTTCCTAAAATACTCAGAGAGTGCTGCCACAGACATATGTCAAAAAATGCTTATAATCTTACAAACATCTGGTTTGTGAGAGGAAGGACAAATTATGGCCTAACTTTATTAAGAAAGTAACATCCACTCTTTCTTGACCAAACCACTTGAAGTCTTTCCTCTCATAGCGGGTTCTAAGTCGAATTTTGTGTAATAATATTGGAGACAGTCCTGACCTCCCTACCTATCTCTCACTGATCCGCTAATCTGTGGCCTCAGCCTCATGAGATTTTCCAGTATTTCGGAGACTGATTTTAAGCAGTATATTGTCATTTAGACTTCTAACAACTGACTATAATTCACAAGTTTCCCAGTAGCTTGGGAAGTAGCTTTGAATGAATGGGCACAGGAGACCACTTCTTAAATATAACATCAGTAGCACAGACACTGAGAGTCACAATTAATAAATGAACCCCCTAAAATTGATAAGCTTCTGTAAGGCAAAGGACACAGTCAACAATACAAAACATCAGCTACTGAATGGGAAAAGATCCTCACCAACCCCACATCGCACATAGGACTGATCTCTAAAACTCTTTTATTAATGGTGGCCATTATGCCTATTTCAGGCTAGGATTTTTTTATACGTAGGAGAAAACTAAGCTTCTTTATCTTAATGTTATTAAATTATTTTTTCCAATTATGTAAATTGTAAATATTTTAACAATGACATAACACAAAATACATAATATTACTAACAACAAATTATGCTATAAATTTCATTATACCATGTTTGCCATTTCAATTTTCTTCTTCAGCCAAGAGGTATGAAATCTGTAACTAAGTATCCAAAAAACAGTTAATTTAATAAATGTGCCACACTGTGCATGTATTTTTAAGATACTCTTCATTAGAATAATTGTAACTGTTTCAGAAAGAAAAAAAATAATAGTTTGATTCTTCCATACCAAAAGATAATTGAATTCTAAAGGTATACTCTTTAAAATGAAAAGTATTAATAGTTTTACAATATACTAATATATTCATAGTAAAATGATATTAGATAATTAAATTCTACTTTGGTGTTATATACGGCTTGATCTAAATACCAGTATATCATAAAAAACTGAAAGTGTAAAAGATGTAATAGATATATAGTGTATTTTGTGCAAAGTACTTTAAAACGGTATTATATATGCAAACAATCACATACAACTCTGGACAAAGAGAAAAAAGAATAAAATTCATAGAAGACAAAATTTCTTGGCTGTTCTCCCAATTTAAATTTTATTCTATGATAAAATATCAAGAGCAGCAGAGGAGAAGAAGTTTCGTTTGATTTAGAATTTAAGTTACAGTCCATCATTTTGAGAAAGTAGCGAAAGAAATTCAAGCAGCTTGCTACATGACATCCTCATACAGAGGCAAAATAAATAAAAAATAAATAAATAAATAAATAAATAAATAAATAAATAAATAAATTTACCCTTTCTTGCTTGCAGCTATGGTTTTCTCGCTCTTATATTGTTTAAGATCTCCTGACCAGTGAATGGTGCTATCAAAAGCACACACTTCATCTAATGAAAAGAAACAAAGAACAAAGTAATATGTTCAAAAAAGTACAGAAATCTTGATGTGCTTTTCATATATTAGTCAGATATAAGTTAGAGTAGAGATGTTTTTAAACAATGGTAATCATAAAATGGTATATTCACTTACTAGAAGAATTAAGCTATATATATATATATATATATATGTCTTAGAATGTACAAAAAAAAATGTATCAAGAACCTAAATTCATGACTTGAAAATGTGAAAGTATTAGGGAACATTAAAGAACTGTTTAACTATATAAACATTGAAATATTTATATGTATGTCTAATAGTTCAGAAATTAATATCAATAATAGAAAAATAAGACTACTTTGTATAAAAAAGCTTCTATACAGAAAAATATTTAATTTTGAAATGAATAAAAGTCTAAAAAAATTACAAAATATTTTAGAATTCTGTTCAGATGATAGTTGGTTAAAGTCAATAGGCAAACAAATAAAAAATAAGACAGTGACCTCCCTATAAAAATAAGAATGTGTCAAATAATTAATTGTACATACAATTCTCATAGGATGTTCAGCAACCAGCAATTATAGAAACAACAAGTTCAAGATACACAACCATGAAGGAAACTGAAATCAAAATTACATTAGAATATAACTTACTCAGGAGATAGTTTCTTGTCAATATTTTTTGACAAAGTTTATTGTCAAAAAATAAATTTCAACACGTATGGTGTGGAAAAGGGGTGCAAATTTTTACTGCTTATGGAAATGAAAAATATTAACATCCATTATACAATATTTACTATTTTTATAAATTGAAATTACATATACACTATGATTCAATCATTCCTCTTTTGAGAATTTTCCCAAAAGGATCTAAGTTATCACATGTTGACATCTATACATGGACTCATACTTTATGGCTATTCCTGACTGTTAAGAGTGGCAAAATTTGTAGACAAAAAGTTTTTGAAATTGTCAATATTTTATTTCAATGATAGCGTTAGTCAACCTTTTTGGTACACTGTCTGGCTCCCATGGTAGTATTCAATGAAATTTCATCACAGATTATTTATAAAAATCTTCCTGGCAGAGATAAGTTTTTCATATTTGGAGAGAAATCTACTCAACAGATGTTGGAAAGTTTTATTATTCTGTAATAGAAGTTTGTGGTTTTTGCCTAAACCTCATTCATTTAAAAATATACACTGAAATGTTTCTTTATTATTATGAATTTGGTTTTTCCTCTCAGGATATTAAAACATGACAGAACTTAAATATATGGAAAACAATATGAAGAAGACCAGGTGTGAAAGGGCATATAAGAAGGTCTGGCAGGCGAATTCCCATAAAAATCAATTTGAAGTAATAATGGAGAAAATGAGCTTATAAAAATTAATTATTTTAAGACACTTTTTGGTTTCATGAACTTTGAAGAGGTTCAAGCTTCCTGACAAAATCATCTATCATTTTAAAGACTGCTACACTCGCCTGCCTTTCAGCTTGATGGTGGTTCATAAATCCAACTGTAAGGACACTCTGTGGCAGGTTCACTTTTAATGAACTGGTCCATGAAATAAACTGATTCTAATAAAATATGTAAGTGGCTAGTCCAAAGTGGTAGGCATTTTTTTTTCCAGGCAATGTGATTCAATTGGGATATAGGTCTGTGTGTGACTACACACACACTTCCAAAATACTGTCCTTAAAAAATGGTTGAAACATACTAGAATAGACTTAGTTGTTTAATGAGTAATTAGATTAAATGATTGTTTATAAGTATATTTAAAGGTAAGTTGTCTTACATCACCATGCATGGGATTTTGTATAGAAGACAAAATGAAAATGGCAAACAGTTTTAAGATGAGTTCCCACTATAAGTTTGATTCCATAATTGAGTTTGTAATTCAAATTACTTGCTTTCAATATATTCATCCTTCTCTGACAGCTTCATACATGCAGACTTCATTTTCTTTGCTCACACCTGCTAACCACTCTTACTTTTCTACTTCATCTGTTATTCTTTGTTTCCCCCTACAGATGTCTGTCCTACATTCCTGTATTTTCTCTTTGGTTTTAGCCAGGACCATCTGTGTGCCAATGAGTTTGAAAACATCTATTTCAGCTTGTGAGCAACAGTGAAAAAAACAAACAAACAAACAAACAAACAAACAAAAAACCGAGAAAGAATTTTTCCCTCCTGCAGAATCTGTCAATGGCTAATAAGAGCAGAAAAAAGTAGACAGCATGAACCACTATGTGATTCATGACTGGCTGCTGTGCCTGGGCAAATTGATTCCACAAGGTACAATGAAGGTAATCATAGCTGTTATGAATGAGACCATGTTTGCAACGACTGTGCTATGCCATGAAAATATAATTTCTTAATCCTTTCTTTATGTGTTCTAGATATTACATTTTTTCCACTACCTCTTCCTCACGTTTCCTGAACTTTACATGGGATATAATAATTACCCGGTTTATACCTGAGCACTAAACTCACTTGTTCTGAGCATAGTAAATAGCTGTGATTTCCTCAGCTCTTCACCTTTCAATGCAAAGAAAGGTAAGTATCTATTATTGACTCTATGGTACAAATATAAATGTTTTGAAAGCAGTTGATCACTGTGTGAATTTAGCCAAACAACCATAATAGGCTCTCTTCTAAGACGGATGATCTTCCCAGCCAAGGCTTTTGCATAAGAATTACAAAACCAGGAAGATATTGTCTCCCATTGAGATGGCCACAGAACCAATACAAGAGCTGACTGCTAACCCACAGATGTTCTGCAATTATACTAGGGAGAAGATCTTACCTGGCATGTTGGCCTTGTAGTTCATACGGTTCACTTCAAGGTAAGGAAAGTGATGTCAGTATTATTTCCAGTTCCACAATTAACATTCAAAATTCATGGTTTAGTGTTCTTTACAGGTATAAAATCTCTTATAATCCATATGTGTGTATTTTCATTATAAATTCATCTGTTGATGTACAGCTAGACTCAAATTTCCTGGTTATTGAAGACAGAGTTGCAATGAACATGGTTGGCAAAGAAATCTCTATAATAAAACAGTCTTCTGGTCTATGTCCAGAAGTAGTATGTCTGAGTCATATGGAAGCACCATTTTTTTATATATTTTAAAGAATCTACATACTTAATTTCATTTTGACTACACTGCTATTGTAGTAAATAGGTGTTTCCCAATTCCAACCTCCTCTCTAATGTCTTCTATCATTTGATTTCTTAGTAGCCACCCAGATCAGGGAAACAAGAGACTCTAAGTAGTTTGAATTTTCATCTTCATAGTGGATAATTATGCTTAAAATTTTAACATATTATCAGGCATTACCATTTACTTTTTATTGAAGATATTTTTGCATGATATATTCTAATCATAGTTCCCCTCCCCATCACTTTCCAGAGTTTCTTGCCTCCCACACATCCAACTCGACACTTTCTTTTAATCTACCTTTAGAAAATAATGAGGCAAAATAGTTAAGAAATACCTAACTGTTGGGACCAGTGAGACCCCAGATCCTGAATTTCTTGTTTTCCCCTGATCTGAGTGCCTACAGCTGCTCTGAGCACGAGACCTTCAGGAGTTCCTGATGGCAGGAGAGTGGTTTCTGGTGGGTTTGGCTGGGGCATGGCTATCTCTATATAATCTGCCCCTGAACACAATAAACGGGGCATTCTTGGGGAATTCAGGGATGACCCATGTCGCTGTCTCTCTGTCTGTGTGTGTCTGTGTATTTTAACCCCCAGCCCCTTGCCCGAAGCTCGTGAACTGCGAGCCCAACAGCTGCTGATTTCTAACCATCTAATCACAGAAAAATATTGTCTTTTTCTTTCTTTTTTTTTTTTATCTTCAATCAGATTGTACCATGAATCTTACAAATTGGGCAATATGCAGTTGCCATATTTTGCAAAAGAAAAACTGATGGGGTCACTTTGTTCTTAGAAAAGAAGTTGTTCTATAGTTTGGTAAACTGGATTCATGTAGAAAAGTCAGTGAAATGATTCCTAATGTATTCTGCTATACTCATAAATTGGCGATTTGTGCGGTTGTCATCAGAGAGGCTTGCTCTGACAGCAGATGTTGGAGAGACCCACAGTTAGACATTATGCAAAAAGTCCAAATTGGAGATCCTTCAGGATCCTTCCCCTTATGTGGGGAACCCTGCAGAAGAAGGTGAGGAAAATTATAGTAGTCAGAGGCAACAGGGGACATTGGGAGAACATGGCCCACTGAATCAACTAAGCAGCGCTCACAGGAGTCCGGGGAGACTGAAACAGCAAGGAATAGGCATGAATGGTTCTGGACCAGGTCCTCTGTAGGTATGTTAAGGCTATTAGCTTAGTGTTTCTGTAGGAGTCCTAAGAGTGGGAGTGAATTATCTCTGACCCTCTTTCCTGATCTTGGGACACTTTTCTTTCTATTGGGTTGCCTTGTTGAGTCTTGATATGAGGGGTTTTGCTTGTCTTATTTTATCTTCTTCTGTCTTATTTGGTTATCATCTCTTGGAGATCTTCTGTTTTCAAAGAGAAGTGGTTCTGTGAGTGGGAGGATGTAGGGAAGAGTGAGGAAGTTTGGAGGGTAGGGAAACTGTGATTGGGATGTATTGTAGGAGAGAACAACCCATTTCCATTAAGAAAACAACAGCAACAAAAAAAATATGTTCAAGATTGAAGAGCTCACCCTTTCAATTGTTAATTATATCTTTCCTTAGCAAAGAGTAAATCATTATTTATCTTGATTCAACTATAAGTTTAATAAAGTAACTACATTTGTTATCCATATTTATTTATAGTGGAAATATGTTATATCTCTGCATAAGATGCTAATATTTAGTCTTTGTGCCTCTAAAGTTTAAATTCATTAAAGTCAATGCTATTTTATGAATTTGGAATAGCAGAAAACTTTGAATATAGATCAATATGATTAATTTTAATATTTTGAAATAAACCAGTAGAAAAATTGCTATGTAATAATCCTGCTGTAAATTGTGATTGTGTATTACTGTCATTGGTTAACAGAAGACTAACAGAACAATACCAGGCAGAATTTATAGGTGGGACAGGCAGACATGGAGGAAACAAGGATGAAGAAGGGCAGAGGCAGGGGAGATGCCAGCCAGTCGCCAAGGAAGCAGGAGGCATACAAAATAAGGTAACAAGTCATGAACCACATGGCGGAGCATAAATAAGAAAGATGGGTTAATTAAAGTTTAAGAGTTATCTAGTAACAAGAAAGAGCTATTGGCCAACCACTTGTAAGTAATACTAAGTCTCTATGTTCCTAATTTGGGACTGATGGCTTAAATTGAAAGAGAAACTTCCAACTACAGAAAATAATATTGCTTTCTTTTCTCAAAAAGTCAAATGTCTCTATATATCTATACCAAGTTTTCTGTATAAATCTTATAAAAAATTCATCCTATCTCCCTGGAAGATTTTTAAAATTAAGTTGTCTTTCCAATAAGAAAGACTTGAAGCCTAAATTCGAGAGAGTAAACATGGAGTGAAAGGTATCATTTTATAGGTGAGCCACACAATAATCTTCATCTCATCTGCTTCAGAATGGAACATAGCAAGTGTTCTCAGAGAGACAGAGCAATAAAAAAAAAGTGTAACTCTGGCTTTATGTGATGTTTGGAAAGGCAGCCATTGCCTTTCACTCAAGTAAAATGTTTTGGTGTCTGTTGATATCTTAAGTATGCTTCTGAAGATAGTTCCTGTCCTCTGGTTTAAGGGTGTTGGTTTCAGTTTTCTTATTATTATACTGATAGTTATCATGTATTAAATGTATTGATACTCATTTTAAATATGTAGGTTCAATTTGTTATTTTCCTTCTCAAAATTGTAGAAAATGAAGCTCAGTATTATTATAACAAATATCGGAAATATAAAGACAAAATTAATGAATTAGCATGTAAGTGTAATTAACAGCTTGGCAAGACAATAACTGGATATTTACTAAATTTCAGTTTGTAAAATTTGTAAGAAGTAGCAAATATCACTTTTTTAAAAAAGATGTGCTGCTGTATATTTTATTTCTTGCAAATATTTTTAAATTGTCCAGAATTAATAAAGTAAATGTCTACTAAAATATAGTGTGACTATACTATTATGAAGATTCTGCTCTGTGCTGCTTATATTCATAACTGGCTCTGAACCATAGGGATGATCGGCCAAACCTTTCAATTAATTAAATCACTATATTTGGCCCTGTCTCTAGTGAGTTGACTGCTTATCCCAAGCAGGTGTTGATGGATTAGGACATTTCTTTATGGTTGATTCCTGATTAAATTTGGACAAAGAACTTGACAGCTGTCATAAGTCTGCTCCCCACAAGTCTTTCCTCATATCAGAAATTGAAGAGTATACCACTTAGGAGAAGGAGAGGGACGCCAGCCAACTTGTACAAGTAACTCAATACAGATAGAATTCTGCTTTTTTTTAAACAAAAAAGCCATAATTTTAATTGTTTCTTACTATAGAAGCCATTTAAATAGAAGAAATATAATAACTTTTCATAGTATTGTTACTAGAGAGAGATTTAAAATATATACATAATATCTATATTTTAATTTTTTGTTATTTTATCTAACTAATAGAAAAATTATTATTAGGCCTCCAGAGACTCACTCTCAAGTTACACAGTTTATTATAAATGCATGTTTAGTATTTGTCTAGTATTTATAGCTTGGCTACCAGCTTTCCTTCGGAAGCTTTTCTCTCCAGAAACCAATGAATATATTATAATGAGAACATCATCTAGCACGACATGTTTTTTCTTATAGTTATTTTTAGTAGACATATAAATTGAACATATGGAGTTTTATTAGGAAAAAATTGTTTTAGATCACAAACTAAATGCATTCTTGATATTCCTCCTTGTAGTGATTTGAAAGAGAATGCTTCTCCTCCATAGGCCCAAATATTTGAATGCTTGTTTACCAGGTAGGGGAACTGTTTGGGAAAGAGGACCATGTGTGGTGCTGTTGAAGGCTTTGAGGATTCCAAGCTCACACCATTTCCGGTTAGCTGTCTCTGCTTCATTCCTGTGGGTCAAACTTGAGCTCTAAGCTACAGCTCTTGTACCTGCCTACCTTCCTGCCTGCTGCAAGCTTACCAGCTATGATTTATGAACTAATGTCATGAAATTATGATTTTAAAATCAACTTTTTATTCTCTAAATTGCCTTGCTTTTGGTTAGGTAATCTTATCATAAAACAATAGGAAAATTGCTAAGGCACTACAGAGATGCAATTTTTTTATCTAATTAATTTTTTCTTTGTTTTTGCTATGTTGTTTTGCTTGTTTATTTGTTTTTGTGATAAGGTTTCTTTGTGTTGCTCTGGTTGTCATGGAACTCACTCTGTAGACCAGAATGATCTTGAACTAACTGAAAACCACCTATATCTGCCTGACATTTTTTCTTTCATTTAATAGTGAAATAAAAACAATTTATCAGAAAATTTATATATAATGTTTTATTTTAGTACACATAAAATTTTGCTTTTATTTGCTGGAATCTAATAGCATGCTTTCTTTTTTTGATAGCAAAGAAAATATAAATTAATCAATCCATTAATTTTTTATAGTATTTATTATACTCAGAGATGAACTAAATTGAGCTGTTGGTGGTACTAGTGAGACAGTTGCCTTGTGTGTACATTCTTTTCCTTGGGTTTAATGTACCACATATATTCTCTCTCATTTTCTCTTTCTTTCTCTCTCTCTCTCTCTCTTACTCTCTCTCTCCATATCTCATACAGGTCAGTGCATGAATGTTTGTGTTTATCTGTGTGTGTCTCTTTGTTTTTTGTGTCTCTGTTTATGTGCATATATGTGTCTGTGTATGTGCACGTGTTGTGTATATATGAGTCTGTTTGTCTGAGTTTTCTTGTGTTTTTGTGTGTATGAGTGTGTCTGTATTTGTCTTCTCTGTGTGTGTGTCTGTGTTTGTGTTTTTCTATGTGTTTATGCCTCTGTGTCTGTGTTTGTTTGTGTGTTTCTACGTGTGTTTGTGTCTGTGTATCTGTGCATGTTCCTGTGATTTTCTGTGTGCATGTTTGTCTTCTTTCTACTTTCACTTTTCTCCTCTTAAATAGGCAGGGCAGATCACTGTGGAATTTCAGATGTTTCTACCTACTACCTGGATTGGAATTTGATGAAAATTAACTCAAGTGGACTCTGATTTTGCAAATTTTAAATAAGTGAAGAAGTGTAGAAGTCCATGTGATGAAACAATAGGAAATATGTAGATTTTTCTTACTTGTGTCCTATAGAGATAATTTCCATGCATTTTCTCTTTGGTCTCATAGAAGGCATTCCTACAGTAGGAAAAAAAAAACTCAGGAGCTACTATAGTGTCCAAGAAAGTATTATTGTTTCCCACCTTCCCCCTTATATGTGGTAAACTATTCAGTATCTTCTCTGAGAAATAGTCTGCCTTTAGAAATCAATTTATTATTATTATTATTTTATTACCTTAAAATTACCAATCCAAATCCCCACACCCTCTCTACTTCCCACTCACCTCCCACTCCCTCCACACACCCTCTCCTCTGCCCACCACCAATCTTAAAAGAGGGCAAGGCACAATGCCCTATGCAAAGTACAAGGCCCTCCCCACTACATCCAGGTTGAGCAAGGTATACATCCACAGAAAATAGGATCCCAAAAAGCTAGTGCATGCAGTAGAGACAAATTCCAGTGCCATTGTCATTGGCCCCTCAGTCTGCCCCAACTAGCAACCACATTCAGAGGGACTAGTTTGATCCCATGCTCGTTCATTCCCAGTCCAGTTGGAGTTGGTGAGTTCTCATTAGTTCAGGCACCTTATCTCAGTGGGTAAACCCCTCATGGTCTTTACTTCCTTGCTCATACTATCTTCCCTTCCACTCTTCAACTGGACCTTGGGAGCTCAGTCTAGTGCTGAGTTCAGAGACTAATGTGGGTCTCTGTCTCTGTTTCCTTCTGTTATTGGACAAAGTTTCTATGTTGGTATTTAAGATATACACCAGTCTGACTACAGGGAACAGCCAGTTCAGGTACCCTCTCCTCTATTGCTTAAGGTCTTAGCTGGGGTCATCCTTGCAGATTGCTGGGAATTTTTCTAGAGCCAGGGTTTTTGCTAACCCCAAAATGGATCCCTCAATCAAGATATCTCTTTTCTTACTCTCATATCTGTACTTCCTCCATCTCAAATATCCCATTCCCTCAAGCTCTCCCCAACTCTCCCCTACTCCCCTCTTC
This sequence comes from Chionomys nivalis, assembly GCF_950005125.1. NCBI lineage: Eukaryota > Metazoa > Chordata > Mammalia > Rodentia > Cricetidae > Chionomys > Chionomys nivalis. The sequence goes on along the minus strand of NC_080100.1, from coordinate 18,427,580 downwards.
TTCCCTTTCTCCCCATGCTCCCAAATTTTGTCAGGAAATCTTGTCTGCTTCTAATTTCCAGGTGAATCTATCTATCTATCTATCTATCTATCTATCTATCTATCTATCTATCTATCTATCTATCTATCTATCTATAACTTTCTTTGGGTTCACCTTATTACTTAGCTTCTCTAGGATCATAAACTACAATCTCAATGTCCTTTGTGCATGACTAGTATCCACTAATGAGTGAGTACTAGTCATATTTTTGAGTCTAGGTCATCTCACTTTGGATAGTGTTTTCTAATTCCACCCGTTTGCATGCAAAATTCAAAATGTCATTTTTTTTCCACTGAGTAGTACTCTAATGTGTAGATGTGCCATGCTTTCATTATCCATTCTTCAGTTGAGTGACATCTTGGTTGTTTCCAGGTTCTGGCTATTACAAACAATGCTGCTATGAACATAGTTGAACAAATGCTTTTGTGGTATGATTGAGAATCTTTTGGGTATATCACCAAGAGTAGTATTGCTGGATCCTGAGCTAGGTTGACTCCCAATTTTCTGAGAAACCGCCACACTGATTTCCAAAGTGGTTGCACAAGTTTGCATTCCCACCAGCAACGAATGAGTGTTTCCCTTACTCCACATCCTCTCCAGCATAAACTATTATTAGTGTTTTTGATTTTAGCCATTCTGACCCGTGTAAGATGGTATCTCAAAGTTGTTTTGATTTGCATTTCCCTGATAACTAAGGAAGTTAAACACGTCCTTAAGTATTTTTTGACCATTTGAAATTCTTCTGTTGAGAATTCTCTGTTTAGTACAGTACCCCATTTTTCATTGGGTTATTTATAATTTAAATGTCTAATTTCTTGATTTGTTTTAATATATTTTTGGGATCAGTCTTTTGTCTGATGTGGGGTTGGTAAAGATCTTCTCCCATTCAACAGGTTGCCTTTCTGTCTTATTGATTGTGACCTTTGCTTTACAGAAGCTTCTCAGTTTAAGGAGGTCCCATTTATTCATTGTTGTTCTTATTGTCTGGGGTTATACATAGGAAGTGGTCTCCTGTGCCCATGCATTGAAGGCTACTTTCTACTTTCTCTTCTATCAGGTTCAGTGTGGTCAGATTTATATTGAGGTCTTTAATCCATTTGGACTTGAGTTATGTGCATAGTGATAGATATGGATCTATTTTCATTCTTCTATAGATTGACACCCAGTTATGCCAGCATCATTTGTTGAAGATGCTTTCTTTCTTCCATTGTATAATTTTAGCTTCTTTGGCAAAAATTGAGTGTTCATAGTGTGTGGATTAATATCTGGGTCTAATTCAATTCCATTGATCAACATCTTTGTTTTTATGCCAATACCAAGCTGTTTTCATTACTATAGCTCTGTAATAGAGCTTGATGTCAGGGATGGTAATGCCTCCGGAAGTTCCTCTATTGTATAGGATTGTTTGGCTATCCTTTTTTTTTTCCCATGTGAAGTTGATTATTGTTCTCTCAAGTTCTGTGAAAAATTTTGTTGGAATTTTGATGGGGATTGCATTGAATCTATAGATTGCTTTTGGTAGGATTGCCATTTTTACTATGTTGATCCTTCCTATCCAAGAGTATGGGAGATCTGTCTATTTTCTGGTATCTTCTTCAATTTCTTTCTTCAAAAACTTAAAGTTCTTGTCAAATAGATCAAGCACTTCCTTTGTTAGAGTTACCCCAAGATACTTTATGCTATTGGTGGCTATTGTGAAAGGTGTTGTTTCTCTGATTTCTTTCTCAGCTTCTTTATCCTTTGTATATAGGAGGGCTACTGATTTTTTTTTTGTGTGTGTGTTTATCTTGTATCCTGCCACATCACTGAAGGTGTTTATCAGCTGTAGGAATTTTCTGGTAGACTTTTTGCAGTCACTTATGTACATTATCATATCATCTGCAAGTAGCAAAAGTTTGACTTCTTCCTTCAATTTCATGTGAAACTGTCCATTGCTTTGCATTTAAAGATAGAGAATCTAAGATATTAAGATAATAACATCTTTTCTCATGTCATGGTTCACTAAAGAGATATATCTACTCAACCATAAACATCATAGACTTTTATGGGGATTTCACAGATGGACAAATATCTGCATGAAATTTAATGTTATTTAGCAAAGGTATATATTTTCCCTTTCAAACAAGAAAAGTATATGATTATGATATTATTCTGCTCCAATGAAAATCATTATGGACTCACTTTCCTTCTAAAAGAATGGAGGAAAATATAGCATATTATATATATAAAAGTATAGATGGAAAGTAGAGATGAAATATAGCACTACAGGACACTTTTGAGGTCCTATAATAAGAATAAGGTCACTTTAAATCCTTTAACGAGGATCCACTGGATAGCAGGTATTCTCTTTTACAATGACTATGGGGACAGTCTCCCAATATGAATTCTGTGGGCTTAGAAATAAAACCTTACTTCTTACATTTGTAGTTCTGTTTAGTTAATTCCTTTGTTCTGCATATATCATCAATCAAATGGCATGAATTTAATTCAAGAATAAAACAAACATGTGGAAGCTGACAGGTTTCTTCCATTATTTCCTTCTTTCTGAAAATGCTCAGTGATCATCTGTAGCTAAATATAAGTGCCCGTTGTCTCTGTGTCTAATAGTATAATGTGGTTTATTTGAAATCAAGTGTTCTATAGTCCGGAAATATTGTCATTTTTCTGACCTCCCATTAGCCCCTCAGTCTGTTTTCATAATGAATATACTCTCTGCATTTCTAACAAAAATGTTTTCCACAGTTCATAAAGTGTCTTCTTTTTCCAAAATGCAATAAATACTTTCCAGCTCAACTGTTCCTTGACCTTCCTGCATTATTTAATCTGTGACCCATTATTTTTTTTCTTCAGAATGTCCTTTGCTTACCTTCTGTGACATTGTTCTCCACTATATTATTATCATCCCTTGGAAATTCAAGTTAATATTAAATTGCAATTTATTCGACTTTGTGTATTCTGCCAAATAAGTGTTTAAACCCAAGGCCTGCTTCTCTTACTCTATTTGTTCTTTTATGTCAGGGACAGTTTTCTCTTCCCATAAGCTTTTTTATCCACACCACCATTACACATATATCTATAACTCCCATATTGACTCTTTCCATTGTCTCTTTTTTTTCTTTTACATATTGAACTGTTGTACATTACAAAAGCCCTTAGGGAAGATCATGGTTTTCATTAAGATGGTATTATTAATTACTGCAATTTGACTATGTTTTAAACTTTCAAATGCTGGGGTTGTAAATATAATCTTTATTTTAAAAACTGAGCAAAGAATGCATACATTTACCCATACTGTAATTTCAACTGTTTCTTCAACAAACTCAAGGTATTATTCAAAATTTAAAGGTATTACTAATATAAAGTGAGGTCGAGTCTTGAATTTTTTCTGCCACAATATTTTAACACTCTTTTTTTCCCCACAAGATCTGGTGCAATCTCTAGAGCTGGAAAAACACATCTAGCCTTTATTATATTCATATTATTTTCATTATACCAGAATCTAAAACTGGCAGAGTTACACTCAACCCAGCTGGCAACTCATAAGATCGCCAGTACTTCCCAAATTCCTACAGAGATATCTTATAATAGGAATGCTATGTGAAAGTCCTTATAACCTCTCTTCATAAAACAAGGAAAATAAACAGCATCTGACTCTAGGGCAGAATACAACATTCAGTTCATTAAGAACCTGAAAAATGTAATAATAATTTTCTCTCAATATCTATAATTAACTTACTATACTGGTTTAGGGCAGAAAAAAGAATGTCAATGAATTCTTTACTTACATGACTGTGGATAAGACTTCTGTTTCATATGTAACGCATTTGTTTAAGCGAATTAACACATCCTCAGGTACTGGCATGCATCTATTCATATGGGTCATGATTGTGTTGTTATTAGTGTTCTTTCTTGTTTTGTTTTTCTATTTCCACTTGCTTAAAATAATCACAATCTCTTTTCTTTAGTTGTCAAGGACAACAGTCTGTTTTCAGTCACCATCCTACCTGAGTGGTATATCAATTTTATAATCCTAAGTATAATTCAGTCTGCATGGACTCTGACCTCAATGCTTTTTTATGAAACAATCTGGTATTTGAAATTATCTGATATTTGATAAGAGGATGTTGATGTGGCTCAGTGAACAGGGTGGAAACAATTTCAAAAAATATTTATAGATATTTGTCTGTTGTAGAAGGAAAACTGAATCCCACAAAATGAAAAGGCCTTCAATGTCCCGGAACTTTCCCATAACCTACAGCTGTGCACTTATCCTTCTTTTCATCTAAGGCAGGCAACAGATAAAATGTGGCATGAAGGATTTCTAAACTTTGAAAAAAAGTCAAGGGTATTATTACAGAATGGAAATTGACTGCCAAATGTTTTACAGCATTTGTCTTAAGATGGGGTTAAACAGAGAATATTTTCCATGTGTAGATTCAGTAGCTCAATCACAGTAAAAGCAGATGAAATTTTGAGCAAATTTCTACCATTGTTTGCATCAACCAGTTAACTTTTTGAAAAGAAAAGAGGTTTTGATATTTTTTCCTTGGCTGGGATTTACACCGAAGGTTGAGCAAACACATTGCAAAAAGATTCTAATGAATAAAGTTGTAATATAAGAGCATGAATACCCTACACTATTACTAAATTAATGCGACATAATGAGTAGGAACTGTTTGGTTTTGAACTTGAAAGAACTTTTATAATAGAAACAGGACCTGTGTTACTACTCAATCAACTTTCATCATATAGCCACATAAATATTCTGGGATGTTATCAGATATTTGAATATACACATTCAGTACTTAAAATAATGCATACTACCTTCAAGGGTATGTTTGCCACTATAATGTACTGTGCCTTACAGTTCTTTTAATTCCTAGTTATGAAATATGTGTGTGTACTCAATAGAGAAAAACTTTAAGCAATGTCTATTGCTTCAAGATATTCATTCTGTATTCAAGCTGACTGAGATATACTTGGTGACTGGGTAAATACGTGAGGCTTCTTTAAACATGACATGATTCTTTTTTTTTTCTGAGTATTAAAGTGATTATACTAAAAGAAATCATGTAACTATTAAGATAAAAAGGTGAGAATAGTTAGATACCACTTTCCTGCACATTTTCTCACATTGAAAAAAATAGATGAACATGATACTTAAATCTTTGCAGGAGCATATGTTGCATAATTCATCAATAAACAATAGCAACATTTTCTAGGTTTACTTAAAAAGATTTAATAAGGAAAGTCAAATTTCAAGCCTGGAGTGCTTTTAAGAACAAGGGATGAAGCATTTTTGTAACTTTTTTCCTGTTTTAGCTTCACAAAATGTATTATCCACAGCCACATAAGGTGTCAAAAGGAGGACAAAAACAAATATGAAAAGAGAAGTGTACTGCAATTGGAATTAAACCCACAAAGGATAACTAAAAACTGTCATCCTTTTAAAGCCCATTATGAAATAAGAATTCACAACAGGAGCTGGAAATGTCAACTGCGAAGAATGAATTTCTTTGCTCTTGTCAACGGAACAAAAGACCTAAAGTATTGTTTTGAGTACATTCAATCTTTTCATATTTAAAAATATCTCAATGGCTGAAAAATTACTATTATCCTAATTTAAAAGCATATTAAACACACACCTTTTGTGCTCTCATTTTATTGATAAGCCACAGGCATTTCACATATCTTTGGATTTTTGACAGGCATTGTTAATAGTAGAAATAATCTGTTGGTTTTTAAGAGGCTTCAAAAACACTTCCCTATTTTGGAATAAAAGATACATTGATGGAACATGTTTTTTCTGTCATGGCTTTAGATTTTTCTATGTATATAATAAGCTATTAATGTGGCTTTTGAATTTGTATAAACATGAGAGGGCACATTTGCCCAGAAACACGCTGAGGAGAAAGCAAAGGGGAAAATTGTGAGAACCTGCTTGTAATGATACTAACACGATCCCTCTGTGGTGTGGTTATTTTAATTAATTTAAATTTTCCTTCATTGTGTTCAATTTTGTCCATGGAAATAAATTTACTTATAAGTTATTTTGGAGTTTAATTTAGATATGTGGCAAGAAATACCCTGATTTATACTCCAAAGGCATATGTAGTAGCTTTATAACACTTCTCCAGGCTCCTTTTGCTGTAACAGGGCCCAGTTCTTGGTCACCTATCATCACTGACCTGTTCATCAAGGTGTCGTACCAGCTACACATATAAAGATAATTCTCATTACATTGACAACAGACATAAAGGTTTTTGTTAAAGAGAGTAGAAAATAATTTTCTCTGCATGTAATAATACTAGATTACATCCTGTAGGGTAAGATTAATTGGTAAGGATTACTACAACTTTGATTTCAGAAATACTTTAGTATAAACCAATATGGCAAAAGTTAGTTATTGCTTCTTTAAGAAATACTATTCCCTTAGAAGTTGTTTAGTATGGCTGGGGAGGAGAGGCTTGGTTAGTTACAATTCACTGTCATACATCCTTTCAGAAGACACAGAGTCTTTCACAGGAATAGAGATTAAAGATGGACAAAGAAATGTCATATATATGGAATATTGATTTCTTAGATCACACACTGCTTAATTTTGAGAATGAGAATAATTACTAATTTCTCAAAATAATGCCCATAATTCTTCTATTAAAGAAGTGTAAAGAAAATAAATAAAAAAGAAGTGTATATAGTATTAATATAAAATACTATTTAATTTTTATATTTTAATATTGTACTGTTAAATTTATCAGGTCCTATATTATTTCTATTTGATGTTTATCATATCCAGGGGATGCTTCTGTGTGTTTTTGGACATTTGAAACCATTCAGAAATAGAGAGGGGAGAGTGGAAGAATGACGGTCACTTTATTATTTTATTGAATGCAATCAGTAGTCATATTTTATATGTGCTGTATACTCTTTTCTTAGTTGGTTAGATATTATGTCAGGTTTGTTTGATTTCCCCTTTTTTCTGAAAATTTGCACCATAATCTAAAAATAATCATCCAGTTACTTTTTCCTTAATTCTCCTCTTAACATTACATATCACACTTTATGATCCTAGATACCTTTAAATGATCATAGTTCTAGTTTATCTGTAATCAATCAAAGAATAATAGACTCTCATCTGAGAGAATTATACAATTGAACAATTATGCTCATTGTTGTTTAGGTTCTCTGGGATTGTTAATTGTAGGCTGATTTTTCTTTGCTTTATGTCTAAAAGCCACTTATGAGTGAATACATATGATAATTGTCTTTCTGGGTCTGAGATGCCTCACTCCATATGTTTTCTAGATCCATCCATTTCTCTGCAAGTTTCAAGATGTCATTATTTTTTTTTTCTCCATCTTATAAATGTACCACATTTTTCTTATCCAACATCAGTACAGGGGCATTTAGGTTGTTTCCAGGTTCTGACCTATGGCAAACCATGCTGCTATGAACATAGTTGAGCACATGTCTTTGTGGTATGACTGAGCAAGTTTTAGGTATATAACCAAAAGAGGTATTGCTGGGTCTTGATAGAGGTTGTTTCCTAATTTCTGAGAAATCACCATGCTGATATCCAAAGTGGATGTACCAGTTTGCACTCCCACCAGCAAGGCAGAAGTGTTCACTTTGCCCCACAACCTCTCCAGCATAAGTTGTCATGAGTGTTCTTGATCTTGGCCATTCCTACAGGTACAAGATGGAATATCAGTGTTGGTTTGATTTGTATTTCTCTGATGGCTAAGGATGACATTTCGATACTTCTTAGGAAATACTTTTAAAATTAACTCTATAATATCAATATTTGATATTGACATTACAGTAGAGCAATGTGTTTCTAGACCTTTATAATATAAATGTAGTTATAAAATCTAAGACTGTAGGGAAAAACATATAAAAGCTTATTTTTGTGGTGGAAGTCAATATACAATGCTTGAAGGATCAATTTAACATATCCCCAAAGCTACAAGCCTTTATCTTTTCTCGAAAAAAATTTTTTCCCTGAGCCATAAAAGTAGCAATTATACGAGCACTATTTATAATAAAAGACTAATAAAATAAATGTCAGCCTGCAACTTATGCATAAGTGTAATGAAAAAGATAATTATTCAATCAAAAATTCAGTTTAGAAATTGAATAAAACTGAACATGCATATGAGTTCTTGATGATGCATGGCTATTGCATTTGGCTTGAAGTAGTGATAATAAGATTGGTGGAGAGATGTGCTGCCGAGTTTGTTCTTCTGTTACAAGGGAATTTACAATCAATCTGATTCAGGCAATTTTTTACTTGTTCTGCAACAAAGTAAATCAATTTGTCTTAAATAAAGTTTAATCATTTTTATAAAGTGAGAGTTTATTTTTGTAAAGTTTATTTAACTATTTATATGTTCTAAAATACTTTGAAAGTAAACAATTTATTAGGAACTTACTTAGGATTTAAAAGTTATTAAAGTGCTGGCTTAGATGTAAAATTAGTTAATCCTTCAGGGTAATTCAGTTTTGGGGATTACTGTTTTCATCATAAATTAATCATGTCTATTTATACAAGACAAATACCATACAAATAGTTACCAAATCCTTGAATAAGGGCTTTAATTTTTTTGATTGGTAATCTCTATATACCTATTAATTGCATTGCAGAGATTTTCAAACTCTTCATTAAAATACACTTAATTTGCATAATGACAATATATTGCACAAATATATCTCATTAAATTCCTAAGACAATAAACTAATTTAACAATACTTTAATTTGATTTTAATGTTATTAGTTATGTTACTGAAGTTTGTGAGGTATTTTCCACTTAACAGATTCCCTCTTGTGCATCTGGATTTGAAGTAATTGAGAGTGAGAATGAGTAGCAGAAGGTAGCCTCTATACCAGAATTTGGAGAGCATCCTTAATGGGGAAAAGTGATGAACTGACCAAATGTGGTTTAGAAATGAAAGGTATAACTTTCCCAGATTAAACTCTGGTGACATTATCTCCCCATATCCACCATCACAAAAGAGATGGAGGTGGTTGAGGGATGAGTTTTTAGAAAAAAACATATGACCATTAACAATCCTAAAAATATTTACTTATTTCTAAGGGCAACAGAATAGGCATTTCATACTACCATGAAGAAAATCTCAGTGTTGTTCAAAATAGGAGCTTGAAAGCGTATTTCCCTAGAGCAAATTACATGCTATTGAAACACATGATTTACCTGACTTTTTCATGACCAACATTGGTACAAAACCAAAGTATGGCCAGGCGGTGGTAATGCGTGCCTTTACTTCCAGCACTTGGAAGACGGAGGCATGCAGATCTCTGTGAGTTAGTTCAAGGCCAGCTTGGTCTACAAGAGCTAGTTTCAGGACAGCCAGGGCTATCACATGGAGAAAAACTGTCTTGAAAAACCATAAATAAATAAATAAATAAATAAATATATAAATTAAATTTATGTCTCTGGAGAAATAGTTCAGTGTTTGGGAGTATGTGAACTCTTGTGTATGACCATGTTTCAGTTCCCACAGCACATCAGTATGCTCATGATTTCCAGTAACTGAAGCCTTTAGAGATCTGATATACTTTTCTAGAATCTGGGACCCTGTATTCATTCACATGGCTAAACACAAAAATACACACATAAATATGCAAATAATTGAAAGTGCAATAGAATAAATACATTACAAATAATTTAGGATCACACAATAAAACAAAAGCAGTGCTCACAAAACCAAGAAAAAATGCTATAAGGGTAAAACTATGTTATTTTAATGAATCTGTCTCTAAATTTATCATAATTTTTAAATTTGTGTTCTTATTTTTTATGCAATTAAATTAAAATAGAATTACATGATTATGACAGTTTTTCCTTTTCTTTCCACCAGCCGTTCCCAGATAACTTCCCTTCTAAAATTCCATGACCCCTACTACCTATTCTCAAATCGACAATAATTATTATTTGGTTATTAATAATATCTACAGATAAGGAGCTATGGTGTTGATGTACCTGTTTTGAATGGGGCCTACTGATACTATGATCTCTATATGTTCAGTGCAGTTTTGTCTTATGTTCTTTATTTCCTGTACTGAGACACTTCTTTGATGATGGATGGTAGCTATCCTTACATCCATTTTGGAGTTAGAAAGTTCAGATAAAAGAGAATATGTATCATCTGTTTCTCTCTGAGTCTCAGTCAATACAATCTAGATCTACCCAATTCCTTGCATATTTCATGATGTTATTTTTATAATGCATATATTGGGAATACAAGATAAGTCAAATTGTGTGCTTAATAAAGCTTTCAGGAAGTGTTTAAATGAACTATATTAAAATACACAAATACTTTTGTAGTAGTGAAGAGTGGTATGGTATCTATAGAGTCATGGTTACGTTTTGTCTGCAGAATACCCAATTTGTGAAAGTTCATAGTGAAAAACCAACATTTCTCCTCCCTAGTAATTGACAGCTCTGGCATTAGTTTGATCTAATTGCTAGCATTCACACCTGAATCCATTTTTTTCAAGCTGGATTAGTTATTAAAATACCAACACAACCTTCTTCACAGGTGTTGAAAACCAGATCCTTGCCTGTGTCAAACTTAATTAAGGTAACAGCTGGATACTTAAGCAATGATAACAGTTCCAAACTCGTCTAAGTGCAAAGAATGGTAAAAGGATCTATCCATATGTCATATAGCCCTTTGTTTTTTCATGTATATTGTATGTTTTGTAGGTTTTTGCTAACAGTAGTAGAAAAAAATATGTCTTAAAAATTGAACAGCCAGAATTGGTCGAGCAGAACTCTCCAGGAAGGCATTTACCTTGATCACCAAGCTATCACAGATATTTAAAAAGTCTAAAAAATACAATAAATGTGATCTGTCACACATCTTTTCTCCCAGAAATTGCTTTTGAAATTAACTTTTTGAGAGGATGCATTAAATAATATCAGATTATACCTATGTGATTGAAATACATCCTTTCTTAATTACAAGTAATCTTCCCTTTTACTATCAAAAAAGTAATGTACAATTAATGAATATTGAGACAGGAACAAAATAAAGTTGATTCTTAAATAATTAGATAGTTAGGGAAGGAGGCCTTGTACTGCATCTCTTTGAACCTGATTGAGTTCTCGAGAATACCACTTCTTCTGAGTTACTCTAAGAGTGGTTTGTGTTTGGCCTATTTGTCTGTCATTCCTATGTGGGAATGTCAAAGGTCTCCAACTTTTGCTATCCAATATAGTTCTTGTTGTCATTCAAAGTGAAGAAACTCATGAAGTGTACCCTCCATGATCCAAGTAAAGAAAGAGAGAGAGGACTTAGTTTTGTTCGACATGATACAAAAACATTAAATAAAATTCCAAACACCTTTGACAAAAGGAGGTGAATGGTGCCCTGCTCTGGACTCCCCTCCCTGGTAGAAGAACATTTTCCAGTGTAAAGGTTGAGTATGTGCTTCTTATTCTCAGTCATCTCAGCTGCATACTGTGATCTGCCACCTTCTTGTCTTGTAATTATTACTTGATGGAGAAACAGAATCCAGAAAGAATCACCAGCAGCCCAAAGTATTATTTTTCTTAAAGATTTCTTGCACAGACAAGTTTTCCTTCTCTATTGTATTTACATCCATTATTTCAAAAGAAATGATTTTAAAATGCTTATATATTTATATTTTGTCATTAAGATCTAGCATGTTGAAGAAACTGATCTAAATCACATCTTCAAAAAGAATAAATAAATTGCATCTTCAATTTCTTTCATTTGATTAGAAGGAATCTGACATGAATGCATTGTACTCCATGGTGAATTTCTTCAAGAATTCTTTTCTAACTAGATCAACAAGCTATCTCATGACATATCTTAGAATTGTTGCGATTGGTGATTTTAATCAATTACATTAGGCACAGATAATCATTTCTGACAGAAAACAGAAATAAAGAAGCAATTAAATCAACCTCAGAATATTGAATGGGCACAAACAGAATTCTTTTACTATGGTTTAGGAATATTGTTTCTCTGCTCCAAATGTATTGATCATTAAACAAAAGATGAATGTCAGTGAAAATAGCTGCTGCTCACTGAATCCAAACATGTAAAAGCAAGGTTACTGGACATGTTTTAGAATTCAATATTATACATGTTGTCTTTAAAAATTATTTTGCTATTTTGTAATTTTCAAAATTGTACAACTTATACACACATATGCATGACAACTATAAATATGATATGCATGATATGGTACTTTAATGTGTTTTGCTTACTATTTATTTATTCATGCAATGTTATAGGGAAATGATACTTAGTTACTGAGTTAGTTAACCCTGTGGTTTAAATGTTAATGTCATGACAAATGCATTGTGCTTTTTTTGGAATTATCTTTTTTCCCAAATAATTAATGTGAAATTTTTTTCAAAGAAGTTAGGAAAGAAATGAAATAAAACATAGAATCAATACTATAAACTATTCATTACCATCAACAGCAACATATATTGTTACACAGATATTTTTAAAATATGCATATATCAAATAAATATGAATATTTTAATAACCATAAAAATTAAAATAATCAATTATGCAATTTACAAAAGTTTATAAATCTTATTTTTATTATTAACTTATATGTGTGACTTGTATCTTATCTATAATATGTTTTTAATTTATATTAAAACATTGAGTGTAAGAAGGGATTGATGATTAAATTGCAGTAGCTCTTTCTCTACTTTCACCATGTAAATTGCAGAAATTCTACTCAGGTTTTCTGCTTTGCTGGCAAGAGGTACCTTTGTCACTGATCTGTTATCTCAGTTTGATAATGGGCACAATACTTTAAGCTTGATTATAATGGTATAAAATAGTAGCAATGCCTGTATTTTCTTTTCCAAATGGTCATAAAACAAACAAAATATAACACAACAATATATGCTTAATAGGTAATGGCTTGGTGGGAGGATTCCAATATCCCTAATGTTAAACTCTTTTTGAATGCTCTCAGAGACAGACATACTCAAAGATGTAGTACTTTCTAAACCCATTTGAATTTATATTGAAAATTAGAAATGAACTTTGTCCTTTGCTGACAAGTGGAAAGAAGAAAAGATGATTGTGTTCAAAAAAATAAGCCAAAGGAAGATAATTTTTTCAGTCCTCATTCTTCCTGAAGAATTTGGAGAACGATTAAGCAGTGCTTATAAAAGTGAAAAAATCCCTCTTAGTCATATGGAAAAATATAAGGAGATGGGTCACAAGAGAAGAAAATAGAGAGCATGAAATCCAACCACAGCATGTTATATGCATGCCTGAAAATACAATGAAACTGAATGTTTTGAATAAACATGCTAATCATGATTAAAATTTGTAACATAATGTTATCATACATTTCATGCATACACAGACTTGACTTTTGTTCAACTTTGCTTGTTTTTCATAGTTCAAAAGCAATTATTTATATTCAGAGAGTTCTTCTACAATACATCATCATGAAGCATAGAACTTAGAGGTTAAATATTAAATGAAAATCAGGGATCGACAGTAGTTTATTGTTTAAAATATATGCAGCATAAAAAGAGGAGCCAATAAATTTTTATTGCAGCTTTTCCCTTGATGTTTCCTGGCAAGTTATAGTGATCCTTTGGAAATATGATATGACATAACATTTTCCTGCTTTGAGTTTTTATCTTTATTTTTTTCTATAATACTATAGTAGGCATAATGCTTAGTCATCACATTATTGTTAAGTATATTTTGCTCAGTGGCTATTGATTGGTTTCAGTTGTTTATAAAATGTTAGTCAGCTTTCTTAGCCTTCTAGTATCTTCAAACCTATCATTTATCTATCCATCTATTGTTCATCTATATAATTCTAATATTTCTATCATCACATATTCATATCTTTCATCTATCCATTATAAATCTACCTCTATTCTATCTATAATATATATATAAAATCTATCTTTCTATGTGTATATTTACCATTTATCTATCTTCTGTCATCAATCATATATCTTCTATACATCATGTATATACATATATATGTCTGTCTATCATCTGTCATTAGTTAATCCTCTACACATTAACTCAATAAAGAACATTTCCCCCTTTTCCATTGAATCACTATTCCTCTTATTTACCTAGGCAGGATCTCCCTAAGAATATTTCTTGTCTCATAAAATCTTGGTGTATAGGGATATATAATGTGCTTACAGTGAAATATATTTTGATATAGTGTATTTCTTTTAATTGCACAATAATGTGGTAGAAAATATTAATATATATTTACTATTAGACCTGTAAAAACTACTTATAAAAGCTAATTTTATTTTTTGTATAGTATTTTCACAGAAGGCTCAATTAATCATGTCACAACATATTCATATTATGATTCTTTTTTTTTGGAATTTTTTGAGACCGGGTTTCTCCGTAGCTTTTGGTTCCTGTCCTGGCACTAGCTCTTGTAGACCAGGCTGGCCTTGAACTCACAGAGATCCGCCTGCCTCTGCCTCCCGAGTGCTGGGATTAAAGGCGTGTGCCACCACCGCCCGGCCATATTATGATTCTTTATGCTGAGGATGGTGCCTTATTTGTTGTTTCTGATATCTTTTATTTCACTTACTAGTATTGATTTTATTCCTCCAGACTTATGATAGTTTTATTTTATGTAATTAATACATAACATTCCATTTTCAATAAGCGTTGCTATTTTAGTTCACATAGAAAAGGAGATAGTATTTAGTAATGATTCTGATTATCTTGAAATTGTATTGCCTCTTACATAAAATATAAGCAACTGTTCCTCAAGGTTTGAGCTCTAGGGTGTTTTCAAAAGTATCTCTAATCTCCACTCATCTTGCATTCTTTCCAACAGAAACCCAAACACCTTTTACTTTATAAAATTCTAATTGAAGTTATATCTATCTTAGAAGGTTTAATATCTTAAAATATGCTAAGAGTCTGGGAACTTTTGATCAAAGTATCTTTCAAAATCCAAAATATTACTGTCATTGTTCTCAAAGGGTAAACAGCAATCATGTGTGGGCTTTGTCCAATCCCCTCCAGTCTCTGAGATCTGATCTGGGCATGAAGCTAGTTCACCATTGATTAATGCCCTTATCTGTGTTGCCTCACTAATCTTGTGTGGCATCCAAGCCTTTATTTATCTTCTTTACACAGTCCTTCAGGCTGTTCAGATGGGAGTAAATTTTAAAGTCGTCACAAACCATCAGTCATATTTTTGTCTTCCACAATTTGCTTTTTAAAAAGTACTCTGTAGGTCACTAAGAACTCTTTTAATACACAATCTATTCTTTTCAAAAACTTAACAATATTTGAAAGTGTTAAAAACTTGTCTGTCTGTTACAAACAGACAATTGAACTACTGTTACAGGTATTCATGCGGAAGTTCTACAGGGCTCTGGAAAACAGGAAGAGGAATGTTGTTCAGTTATGAATTTTGATAATCTATATTTTGTTGGAGTAGTTGCTGTTTCATAGAGATATGTCAATGGGAGTAGGCTTTGAGGTTTCAACAGCTCACGTCATGTGCAATCTTTCTCTTTCCCTCTCCTTTTCCCTTTTCCCCTTTACTTCTGCCTACCTGAATCCAGATCAGGTTTCAACTCACAGTTATTCTCCAGCAACCTCCCTGCCCTACATGCCTCCATGATATCTAGCAAAATGACACTGGAATAGCCTTCTGAAATTGTCATAGAGCCCACAATTAATTGCTTTCTTTCATATTAATTGTCTTTGTCATTTTGTCTCTTCACAGAACCAAAACAGTGGTTAAGACAGAGAATAAAGACATTCAATTCCAAGCTTATCTGCATGTGTAAGACGTCTATAACCCATGTGCTGAAAGATGACAATGAAATAAATAATCAATGTAAAAATGTAAAGCCATGACATAAGTAATATTTGTAAAGATGAATAGAGTGTAGATCTTAGTATCTTTCTTGAAAAATAAATAAAAATAAATATTATGCAAATATTTTCATAATGTGAATATTTTATCATTCTATTTGCTAACTATATTGATAAATATTTGAATCAATGAAATACAATTTTTGTTTTTATATTTTGTCTACTACTTATCAATTCACCTTGTGAAATAACCATGACTTTCTGTAAGTAAAACCAACTATATGTGTTTGTCTAGCAATTAAACTGATTTATCATTATATGAAGATGTGAGAAAAGTGATCGTTGACATTAATACTTTAAATATATTTTTTTCATTTAGTAGTACAAATGCTTCCATGATGTAAAGTTAATTATATGCTCTTATTAGAGTCAGGATAATTATAACATTTTAAAAGATGATACGATACAAAATAAAACTGTAGAGAGAGTTTTTGTTTTTCTCCTTTAATCTAAATATATACACTCATTACAGTCTTAATAATAAGCACTTTCAGATGGGTACTATTCGAAGTGAACTACACTTACTTGAAGAAACTATTAGCTATGAAAATTCAAATAAGTTCACATTTATTACCAATTTAGGGAACCTAAAAAAATTAAATGTGCACTTAAGAGCATTGTTTTTTTTTTTATTTTTTATTATTAAGTAAATGTGTCAAGTTGAAAGGATTGTTTCCAGAAATAACTGCATTTCAAATTCACCTTTACAATTCATTCTAACAGTATTATTCTAACTTCTGTCTGCAATAACTTCACATCTGTTTTGTCTCTGAGGGAGGATACTTGTATCTGTCAAGGTTAACTCAACCACCTGTATTCAATTTCCATGCCATCTACACTCTCAGAACTCATGTGTCCTGTATTTGAATTTTCATTTTCTTTTGATAATAAGTAACAAATGTCCTTCAATAAAATATTCTTAAACTAATCATTGTTGAAATCCAAATATATAAAGAAAACCTGTCACCAACGAATACCTTGAATATAATTTTATATTCACTCATTTTCTTCCTTGCTTTAAAAGTATCCCTTCAGTATGTTACAATTATATATATTTCCATTTTATCTACTCTAATACAACTATGTGTTCTGCAATACCTCTTATATATTGAATGAAACAAAAATTTAGCTTCATTAGCATCCATGATCTTCTTGACTTCTTAGGGATGAGCTAGAAACCTAGAGCAATGGAAAATTTCAGGAACCTTGGAGGGTGACTGCTGCTAAGGCTAGTGTATATGGAGGCTGAATAGTCCATATCATGACTTCCAGGGCAGAAACTGGGACACCAGCCCAGCCACAAACCTTTGGACCTGTAATTTGTCCTGCCTATAAGATGTGATGAAATAAAAATTATAGGAGTGACCAACTAATGAATGTCACAGCTGAAAAACAACATTTTAAGAGGGAGCTCATCCCTGATGTCCGGGACCCAGAGGAGTTGGGATACACCAGAGACCTAGGATAGCACCAAACACAAATGGCAAAAAAGTCAATGAAATGATTCCCAATGGTACTGTGCTACTCATAGATAGATGCCTAGCCCAACTGTCATCAGAGAAGCTTCACACTGCAACTGGTGGAAACAAATGCAGAGACCCACAGCCAAACGTTAGTTGAATTTTAGGGAATTCTTCAGATGTGGATGAGGGAGGCTGATAGGACTCAGTGATATCAAGGGCATCATAAAAAAAAAAAAACCCACAGAACCAACTAACCTAGGTTTATAGGGACTCAAAAAAAGGAACCATCAACCAAGGGACATGTATGGTACTGACCTATACCCTTTGCATATATGCTGTAACTTGGTCTTTATGTAAGACTCCCAACAGTGAGAGCAGGCCTATTTCTGATAATGTTACCTACTCTTGGAATTCTTTCCTCCTAATGGATTGCCTCATCCAGCCTTAACAGAAGAACAGGTGACTAGTCCAATTGCGACTTGATATATCATGGGTGGCTTATATCCGTGGGAGACACACCTGTATCTGAAGAGAAACAGAGGTAGAGGAACGAATGGGGTTAGGCTGGGGAGGGGCTAGGAAGAGGGGAGATAAAGGAAACTTTGACTGGGGTTAAAAAATCCCCAAAAAACAAACAAAAAATTTCACTGTTATCATGTGTTTTAGTCATGTTGTGCCATGTAATAAAAATAGTAAGAATATTCACCATGGAAATCTTTTTCTGAAAGTTCTAGGTGAGTTTAGAAATCCATGATGACCATAGAAAGACAGAGTATCTCCAAGTTCCTTGAATGAAAGATAATTCAATCTGAGATCTGTCTTATAATTGACATTGATATAATTTTCTACAAGCTGCCCTTCATTGTCAGGGCCATTATTCAAATGTATACCATTTTATTCGGCTATATATGTCTCATGACAT
The DNA here is from genome assembly GCF_950005125.1 of Chionomys nivalis. NCBI lineage: Eukaryota > Metazoa > Chordata > Mammalia > Rodentia > Cricetidae > Chionomys > Chionomys nivalis. The sequence goes on along the minus strand of NC_080100.1, from coordinate 18,409,241 downwards.
GAATAATTATAAACTACTTTCCCAATGCAGTTCACATACAATCTTATTTGAAATTCAGGCTTTCTATTTGATTGTGTGGGACATATTTTTTATCAGTTCTGAAGGTACAGTTTCTAGACATGAACACACAATGTTAATCTCGAAATGGTCAATTAATTGTAATATCTTTCTAAAACACATGCATTTATCAATGGTGTTTTATCTCCTATAGAATCTACATTTATTAGACTTCATTGATATTTTAAATTAATGTATCATTTGTAATTTGATTAGATTGATGAACCACATTTACTCATCTTATGTTGTCTTTTAGATGGGTATTAAAGACAGTAAGTACAACTGTGCTATTTTCTTATTACCATTGTTCTAATACAGAAAAAATACTAAGAAGAGAAGCAAAACAGTTTTGGAAAATTATAAAAATCTTGAAAATGTAGTGAAATGTAGCAGTTTTGGGTGATGGAATTTGGAGAAAAGAAACAGCAAGAATGCTCACGAGAAAGAACATTGATGCTAAAAGACTCATAGAGAAGCACCCAGCCATGACAGGTTAAGTAAAGGACATCTCAGGAAAGAGAAGAACAGAAGCACAAGCAGAACAGGTTTGGTTTGTTAAGAAAACAAAGATTATCTAAATGTCAGCAGAATAATAACTGGGAAACTGGTTAGAAATGAATTTGATAGTGAACAAAGGGTCTGGATTGTGAACAGCATAATTTTGTTATTCCAATTTTACTCCCAAACCTATCTTTATGTACAACTGCTTTCTGTGAAATACATAGTTACCACCTCTCCATGTGGGAGAAAAGTCAACCATATCCACTTGTTTTTATAATTCTTAAATACTCAGTGAGCAATGTGTGCTGCCTAGGTGTTTTACCATGACCATAATTTTTCACTTTTCTGACCATGAATTTTTCATATCCAAACTCCATTCAAATGCCTTTGAGCCCTAGAACAATGTCTTAAACTATTTGTATTATTTCTTGTATGTGACCTACTTTTCAAAGGTCAGTATATATTTTCAGTAATGAAACCTATTCATTAAAATACAAATAAAAGGTAAATGATAGCTAACATAGCTTCTTTAATCCAAATTTTTTTTTGGGGGGGGTTCGAGACAGGGTTTCTCTGTGGTTTTGGAGCCTGTCCTGGAACTAGCTCTTGTAGACCAGGCTGGTCTCGAACTCACAGAGATCTGCCTGCCTCTGCCTCCCGAGTGCTGGGATTAAAGGCGTGCACCACCACCGCCCGGCTTTAATCCAAATTTTTGATTGTGATGTTTATTTTCTTTAAAGATTTTATAAGGCTTCTTTGTCCATAAATATATGAAATAGATGAGATAAGATATTGAACTACAACAGTTTAATTGTGAATTGGTGAGAAAGAAGAGCTGATTTTAAAAGTGTCTGCTATGGCTGTTACATAGAGAAATCTTGTCTCAATAAAACAAAAAAATGTGGCTTACAAAGTTTCTACTCATGCAGTGCTATTAATTTTTTGTCAATTTACATCATTATTTGTATATTCTGGCTTGCCCAGAATTTTTATAAATTTTTATAAATACCACAGATTAGCTTTTAACTCACAATTATACTGTCTCAACTTCTTGAGTGCTGGAATTGAAATATGTACCAAATACATTAATCAAGAACACCATATAATCAAGTAGTGAGTGTATATATATATACGTGTGTGTGTGTATGTATATACAAATATATCAGTGTATATATATATTAGAAATAAATATTTGAGTTTATAAAGATTACAGGTCTTTTGGTGATTCCAAATTTTAGAAGGAATTATTAATCTCTGTAAAATATGGAAAATCATGGCCATTCCATTTTTTTCTTTTAATCTTCTCTCATACAGTACCTCAGTTCTGCAGTTGCAGTTTTCCCTCCTTTCACTCATCCAAGTCCCTCTTCACATCTCTTCTTTCCCTGGATTAACCCTTCTCAATTTCCCTTTAGAAAAACAAAACAAAACAACAACACTAAGAGCAGGTCTCCAAGGGATATCCACCAAACAGGGCCTAACAAGTTACAATAGACTAGGCACAAACCCTCATATCAAAGCTGGACTTTGCAACCCAAAGGAGAAAAACGTCTCAAGTTTAAGCAGGAGTCAGAGATGCCATTGCCCCACTTTCAATGTTGGTAGCTCCACTAGAACACCAAGCTACACAACCATAGGTACAAGCTGAGGTCGAAACTATGACACATACAGGGTCCCTGTTTGGTTCTTCTGTCTCTGGGAGTTCCTGTGAGCCATGCTGAGTAGTTTCTGGATCCAGTCACCAAGGTGCCCTTGACATCATTAGCTCCTAAGATCTTTCCTGACACTCTTCAACAGGGCACCTCTAGCTCCACCTAGTGTTTCATTGAGAGTCACATGAGCATTCACACACACACACACACACACACACACGTATGTGTGTATGTATGTATAATATATATGTGTATATGCCGCGCACCGCACACTGCGCCCCACGTGTCTGTGCTCTGTGCGCTGGCACCCAGTTCGCGAGCTTCGGGCAAGGGGACAGGAGGTTAAAACACACAAACACACACAGACAGAGAGACAGCGGCACGGGTCACCCTTGAATTCCCCAAGAATGCCCCCTTTATTGTGTTCAGGGGCAGATTATATAGAGATAGCCACGCCCCAGCCAAACCAATCAGAAACCACTCTCCTGCCATCAGGAACTCCTGAAGGTCTCCTGCTCAGAGCAGCTGTAGGCACTCAGATCAGGGGATTACAATAAATTCAGGATCTGGGGTCTCACTGCTCCCAACATGTATATGTGTGCATATGTATGTTTATATAAGATGTGGAATGGTTTGTTTCTTAATTTCTTTTTTTTTCTTTCTTTTTTTATTTATTTATTTAATTATTAAAGATTTCTGCCTCCTCCCCGCCACCGCCTCCCATTTCCCTCCCCCTCCCCCAATCAAGTCCCCCTCCCTCATCAGCCCTAAGAGCAACCAGGGTTCCCTGCCCTGTGGGAAGTCCAAGGATCACCCACCTCCATCCAGGTCTAGTAAGGTGAACATCCAAACTGCCTAGGCTTCCACAAAGCCAGTACGTGCAGTAGGATCAAAACCCATTGCCATTGTTCTTGAGTTCTCAGTAGTCCTCATTGTCCGCTATGTTCAGTGAGTCCGGTTTTATCCCATGCTTTTTCAGACCCGGGCCAGCTGGCCTTGGTGAGTTCCCGATAGAACAACCCCATTGTCTCAGGTTGTTTCCAGGTTCTGGCTATTATAAACAATGCTGCTATGAACATAGTTGAGCATATACTTTTGTTGTATGATAGGGCATCTCTTGGGTATATTCCCAAAAGTGGTATTGCTGAGTCCAGGGGTAGATTGATCCCGAATTTCCTTAGAAACCGCCACACTGCGAGGGTATTCTGTTAATTTCTATATTTTACTTAATTTAGTAATTTTTTGCAGGTATATGCTATTAGATAATTATCTTAATAAGTTTTACTTCCAAATACATTTGCAGCATTTTTACATTCACACAATCATCAAATATTCATTTCAGGATATTTCAATTATGATAGGTTTGGCAAGTAGTGTTAGTTCCAGCACTATAATTTCTGCCACAAATAATCTGTATTTGTGTCTTCCATTTCTCTTTTGTGTTGAGATTTGTCATATGCATATCCAGGGTAAATTTTTGCAAACTAAATAATTATTAACAGAGAATTTATATAAAAAAGAAACAGCTACAAGTATAACAGTTTCATAAAAGCAAAATATTTACAGAGCTGATCATTTCCATTGAGGAAATATGCATACATGTCTTACTGTTTTGACACAATTGTGAAATCTTTAGATTATCTTTGCCTTTCCAAACTGAAATATATTAAAAGAAAATACTTATGTATTTGAAAAGCTATACATCTCAGATTTAAGAACCTACTACTTTAGATTTAACCAGATATATTTTAAAACGTATTAGATAAATGTTTCATTTTCTGAAATGTTATATGGGTTAATAATATATGAGGTAAAATATACATACCCAATTACATATATGTATGTACACACTGAGACATAGACACAAAAACACACATATTATAATATATTACATACATAAACACATAAAATATATGTTGTAATGAGGCCACTTGTTTGTTTCCTTGCTGCCTAGACTGACAATGTAATAACACAGAAACTATACTATTTACAACACTGCTTGGCCCATTAGCTCTAGCTTCTTATTGACTAACTCTTACATCTTAATTTAAGCATTTCTAATAATCTGTGTATTCCCATGTAGCTGTGGCATACCAGCTAACGTTCCCCCTGTCTGTCTCTGGACATTTAAGAAATGTACATTATAACAAAATTGGAAGTATAATTTATGTTTTTTCTTGTTTAGTAAGTTGTGCTTTCTTTCCTTCTTGACTTTCTACTTTACTTCAGGAAAAAGTTTCTCTGTGCCCTGTGGCAAACACAGAATCACTGTTGTATTATGTTAAAAGGTGTCATTAGCTGTTTATCTTATAATTCACAGCATGACATAGTGATAAAAGACACCTTGTGTTCAAAGTAGAAGCACAAGATCCTCATTTTCATGTGTGTAGAAACAGTATCACTCATAAGAAACTTTATCAAAATGGACTTCAATTAAAAGTGCAAAGAAGGCACTGTTAAATAAAATTATTATAAAGCATTTTATTCTATAATATTCTCCTTAGTCAGCAGGATTGTACACTACAGCAATTTCAACACAGAGCTTTAAAAAGTAATTTTATGCCAGCCACAAAACAGAAACAATTGTCGTACATCTCATATCAGATAGGATCATATTGTCATTGAGGCAAAACGTTATTTCTAAGATATGCGTTTGGCCTAAATGAAGACACTTGACTGAGACCAAACAATTTATGAAAGGCTCAGTACTTCACTATTATTTTTCAGTCCCTATTATAAAATCTTATAATGTGTTAAATCTATGGGTTGTTGATTCTCTAATAAAAGCTAGGCAAATAAGCTTCTCAAGACAGTAATGCTAACAGAGCAAGGTAAAAAGCATAAACTAATCAAAATGTGTACTAAAAAAGAAGCACCAGAGATAGTTAGCAAACCAGGTGAAAAACCATATGGGGGTCATCATCTATACACACTAGTAATTTCTTGAGCCACTTTCGATATATAGGAAAAAACCCCTCAAATTTATAATCATGGAGTTAGACAATGGCACATAAATACCAAAAGTATATTAAAAGTCTATCTAACTAGCAGTCCAGGGAGAACAAGGTGGTTCATAAGCAGTTGAAATAGCTGTAGATGTGAGAGAAAGATTGGTTTGGAATGTATTACTGGGGTTATATCAGTCTCATGAAACCCCACGTGAGTAGAGATATGTTCCTGAAAACTGTTCATCAGAACCACAGGAGGACTGAGCCGGGAACTGATTTTCCCACACATGGCACTTAATTTGGAAAAGGGGGAGAGATCAAATATTAGCCGTCAGACACAGAGAATAAAAACACCTTCCCAGGCTGTTTATGAAGAACACCTGCAAAACCGACAACACCAAAACTCTATGAAACACCCTGCTACTACTGGTTCTATGTTACTGGCTTTTCAAAGGAAATTTATTGTTGTATTAAGATCATCAATATACCCAAATAGTATGTAATGCAAGAATCATAACAGAAACAGTCCTTCCCTATCCTTGCTGTTTTTCCATACCCATGTTTTTTATGTTTCAGTGATAAGCTAGCCTTTAATGGTTGAATCATCTTTCCAACCAAACACAAGCCATGTTTTCATTTAGTATTGTATATACCATTATGACAATGAACTGTGTAAAACATAAACAGAATTCTCAGTTATAATAACATAATTATTAAGATTATATTATATTCAAATACTTAGGTTTCTCTAATTTTTGTATGTTTTGTATTTTAGGATTATTTAAATTATTTACATATTATAAAACAGTAGAAGTTAACTGCAAAATTCTAAGGGCATTTTTCTTCTAATCATATGATTTAGAATATTACCCACCCCCCAAAATAATCAATTCATTATTTTTCTTAGTAACTTATCAAAAGGCATATCAATAGGGGCAGATATAAACACACACACACATATAAATGTGTGAAGGAATTAATTTCATTAAAATGCATGTAAATACCTTATATTTATGAACACTGTATGAGAAGAAAGTCCCTCACATTAACATATTAAGGAGAATTTTGCAAACACATTTTGATATAAAATTTTCTAACTCATTTTAATCATTACTAATAACCACTTTATCTTTTAATGTGTATGTTCATATTCTCAAGTACTCAATATCAAATTAAATTACTGACTCTGATTTTCTAAGAATACAATGACATATTGCCAAACTTAATATCAGCTTTTTATTCATTCACTAAAGTAATTTGATATCTTAATGTGTTCAATTAGGAAGCACAGTTGTATTCATCCACAAAGGTACATTAAGTTTTGCTATAAATTCCTGACCCACTTGATTTCTAATCACAATCTGTAAAGTAAAACCTGCACACATTCGGTCCATATTTCGTAGCGGTGAAGTAAGTACTTAGTATGAAAAGCTTCCCATGTCAAGGCAGTAGTAAAGTAATAAAAACTGAACTTTTTCAGTTAAATGAACTTTAGTTTTGTAGTTGAAGAGTTTCATATCAAAGAACTGATTATATTGTAGCATTTTGAAAAGTAATTCACAGTGAGTTTTTAATTATAAATTTCATTTATTATTTAAGACACTAATTTGTACTCAATTTTATAGATACATAGTTTACTGACATTTAGGAACATAGCTTTTGGAGGAGGGGGCTGCTTGTTCTTCCCGGCTGCCCAGCTAGCTTAGCCCCGAAATAATCACACAAAAACAGTATTCATTAAATCACTGCTTAGCACATTAACTCTAGCTTCTTCTAACATATTAATTTAACCCAATTCCATTAATCTGTGTAATGTCACGTGGCTGTGGCTTACTAGGTAAAGTTACAACCTGCATCTGTCTCCTGCTGCTCCATGGCATCTCTCTGACTTCGCCCTTCTCCTCCCATGCTATAGGCCAAGCCAGTTCTTGATTCATTAACCAAGAAAATCAACACATATACAGAAGGATCTGCCATGCTACATAGTCATTTATACTTAAAGTTAATTTACATTGAGTAGTTCATGGCTTTGTTCACTTGAGATATATACATCAAGTCTGATAAACAACATATTTGACAGAGCACCAAGAAACACATTTTTTATGATCACAGATACTACATTTAGACATTAAAAACAGAAAACATGCAGAATGGAATATTGGTGCTACGTCCCTGAAAGGGAATGGATTATATTTTTGTTGCAGATTGGTAAGTAGTAAAATATTTGTAGACTACATTTGAATTTATGATAAAGAAGAACATGTTAAAATCATATTCTACTTGCAGTTTGAATCACCTCAAATTTCATTTTGGCTATGCTACCATTTTTGTGAATAAAATACAAATATTCAGGAAATGAGGAATTCTATAATAAGATAAATTTCCAAGTTCTTAGAAATGGTAAGTCAGTATTAATTAATTTAAGATTTACAATTGAACTTTATCCATTTGAATTTACATATTTTGGGTTAATTACATTTGTGTCTATTATGTTTTTTCTGAGTAAGAATTTGCATAATGAAAAATGAATGACAATCACACTATGGTTGTCGCAAACTATTTATTGATCCATCTGGTCCCAAGTAAGGAAGACAAAATATTGGAAAAACTTGTTTATTAAAATATTTTATACTAGTATTGGGTACGCACTATAAATAACTTTAATGAATTGAAAAGTCAAGAAATATTTTATATGAGGGAAGACACTTGCAAAAAATATAATGGAACATATTTTTCAGTCATAAAATGATAGAATTCAATTATAATTGTGTATTAATGAGTACCCTCTAAAGATATACTCAATATCACTCTTAAATTGAATAGTTGAAGGGGATTTTTTTTATCACTTCAAAGACTGAATTAACTTAATTGTTACATTCTTAATCTTTAACTGAAGTTTTAAATTTAAAAAAGATTGACATATTTTGATCTTTCAACCATATTAAGGCATGTACCAAATATAATGTAGAGAATGGTACTAGACACAATTCTTGATGAGTTAAATAAGGAACACAGACTTTCCTCCAATGAGATTTGGTTCCCAAAGTCTCTTGAGAACAGCAGTTATAAAAGTCTAAATAGCCACTGTAGTCGTCATTAGCTATTAAACAGTCTCTAAAGGTAGAAAAGAAATATAGACTATTTTTTGTTATAATTTTCTTTGTTATACATTGGCACACATGAGATAAGAAATTGAAAATTAATATAAAACAGTGTTATAGTTTATCATTTTGAAGTTTGATGTGGTTTGTTAAATCAGTCATATATTAAAATTAGGCAAACAATATTATTGCCAAAGCTATATCATAGAAAATTAAATGTTTCATTGAGACCTTTACATTCAAGATATAAACATGTTAAACATAATTTATTGCATATAATAGATATCTACTTTTTTAAAAAATTGAAATGAGCAAAACTATATTAACATATAGTTATACATGATTCAGTCTGGGGTATACATCAATAACTGTTTAATGAATATTTATAATTTGAAGACAAAATGTTTTATTCTACTGTGAAGAGGTGCAATACATATTTTATCTTATGGTGCTGAGGCTGCATGTTTAAGAGTTTATGCGTTTGTATTAAACATGTCCACATGCTAGTGAACAAGAAGAAAAGGAAAGGGAGGAGGAAGATGAGGAAGAGGTGAAAAAGAAGGAGGAAAAGTGCAAAAAGAAAGGAGAGGGGAATTTTGTCCAATTTCAATTGAATGAGGATCCCAGTTGTGTGTGTAGAGCTTAAAGCGTCACAGAGAGGCTACCGCAGATCCTTGGGCCTAGCAATATTCAGGATTTTTATTGTAGTTAAGTCTAAGGAATATTGTTACACATATATGTCGAGTCCTAAACCAGTACCGTACAGGCTCCTGGTTGTCGGTTCAGGCTCTGTGACCTCTGATGAGTCCAAGTTAACTGATTCTTTGAGTTTTCTTCATATCATTGACCTCTCTGGCTTCTATAATCCTTTTTTCCTCTCTTCAGCAGTCTTGGCCTAACGGGTGCAGAGCTGTGTAGCTTGGTGAAACTTCCAACAGTGAGAGCAAAGGCTGTCTCTTTTGTTGACTTCCTGCAACCTGATATCCTATGCTTTGTTAATATCCATGGAAGGCCTGCCCTTTTCTGAATAGAAATGGAGGAGGAGTGAATGGGGGAGAGCGGCAGAGGGGAGTTGGTGGGGAGGACTTGGAGGAGAGGAGGGAGTGCAATCTACTGTTGGAATGTAAAATAAAAAAAATAGCTTAAAAAATCAGAAAACAGTGCTTGGACTTATTGATCATAGATAATTGGTTTGCTTATTGTAACCTTAAAATATTTTATAAACACTACTTATGATGATAAGCTTGTTTTGATTTAAAATAATATGTTTACCTGTACAAAATAAATTTCAAAAGATAATCAGTTTTCAGTATGATTAGTTATAACTGAAAAAGAACCTCTCTCCATTTAGAATAATGAGTCCACTAAATTTTCTTTATGGAACTACAGAAAGATATTATTTTTTTCTTATTATTTTTATTTAATCTTCCCCTTTATTCCAAGTTTTTTCCAACATTTGTTAAATTCATGACAAAATTAATTTTGAAGAGGAATCATCAAAGAAGAAAAGTTACTAAAATGTGTATCCCTACAGAAAAATGACTAAAATGTTAAAGCTAATATTTGTCTACTATAATGGAATAGGGCTATGATTGTTATCATATTAATATGGATTTTAAAGTTTTTCTGAATATGTAAATGTATTAGAATATTTTATATAGTAAATAATTTTTATATTCGTTAAAAAGAATAAGAAATACAAGAAAAGAACAGTATAAGTAAGTTCTACCATGAATCTTTTCTCCTGACTCCTTATCATTTCTTGATTACATACATTGACCAATATTATGAAGGAGACAAAAATAGAGCCCCAGTGAGACATTGGTAGAGTGGGAAAAAAGTGAAAATTAGATTGGAGCAATATAACAAAATATTCACAATACATGCTCAAACAGGACACAACTTTTTGTCATTTGTCAATGAGATTTTGTGGCGAATTGTTCCTATTATTCCAGATTCACATTAACAGCATAAAATTCCTCAATCTGAGATATCAAGTTGTATAAATGTTTTTAAGCTTCTTTTTTGGTAATATGCAAAATTAACACATGTATGTATTTTACACAGATAGTTATATATGTAGCCAAAGTCTGGCTTTTGGGAATAGTTTCAGCAAGGGGTTTTCTGTTTCAAAAGAAAGCATCAATTAGAACGTATAACCAGTGTGTCTTAGGTAAGATTTCTATTGCTGCGACAAAACGTGACCAAAAGCAAGTCAAGGATGAAAGGGTTTATTTGGCTTATACTTACACATTGCTGTTTATCACTGCAGTAAGTCATGACAGGAACTCAAACAGGGCAGGATCCTAGAGGCAGGAAATGATGCTAAGGTCATCAAGACACTCTTACTGGCTTGCTTCCCATGTTTGCTCAGCCTGACTTTACCATTCCAGTGACAATACCGTCCACTATGAGCTGGGCCCTACCTTATTGAATTCTAATTGAGAAAATGCCTTACAGCTGGATCTCATGGAGGCATTTCCTCGTCTGAGGCTCCTTCCTAGCTGATGACTCTAGCTTTTGTCAATTTGACACACAGACCTCATCAGTACACAGTTTTTCATGAATGAAAAGTCAGAGATGTAGATAAGGGAACTGAACATTGGCAAGAAGTAGAGAAATACATAAATTGGAGACACCGTGAAACTTACAAACCAAGTAGTCAGTTCCTTCTCTTCACTCTCCTCTCATATTCTTGTCTTCTATGGTTTGATTAGCAGCATCTAATGAAAGTGGGGAAAGCAGAACCAAGAACACCTCATAAGAAATTCAGTGCTCCCTATGAAGCTACAATAAAAAGATTAAGGAGAACAAACTGCCTGGAAAAAAATAAAATACCTTGCATGTCAGGAAATTCTATTTTTAAATAGCAAGTCTATTAAAATCCAGTGATTTTTGATGTTAATTTTTCTGAGGAAGAATTCCTCTAGGAAACTAATAATATCCTCACATTAAGCCATAAGTAGACCCTGTGTCCACAAAAAAAAATGTGAGAAAATTTGATAGAGAGTGATACAGAAGCTTTGGGAGTGGATACGAGGATGAAGCTAAAATTAAAGAAGCTATCTAAATCAATTTTAACAAATACCCATTATTATGACAGGTAATTTCAACTCATGGCCTTCATAAAAATTTGATGAACACAAAGTTATCTACATTCATTTCAAGTACAATAGAGAAGAAATCTAGACCTTAATAAAATTAAAAGATATCTCACTCCTAGTCTAAGAGAATGTCTCTTCATATCTATATGAAAATATATTTTATTTATTTTAGACTATAAATGTAAACAGTTATTTTTTAGAGAAGTGTTTTTTTAAAGTTATACTTAATTAATATTTTCTTTAAAGTCTATTAAATCTATAAGTAAAATAATGTCTACCTAATATTAAAAGGAAACTTAAATTACATATAGCACCAAATTATTAATAAATTTTAGATATGATGAATCAAGAACACTATATTAGTTTTAAATGAAATCAAATACTACAAATGAGATAGTCACTATATTCTGTTTATACCAAAGAACTTTTCATACATATATTATATAAATTATTCACTTAGTTCTCTAAGATAAAATAAAACAGTTCTATCATAGTTGATAAATTTACTGTAAAAATTAAAAAGTATTGCATAGTGGTTTAAAAAAATTCCTACAAATATATACATGACTATACACACAGATATAATATATAATGTATATAATACATACATACATACATATATATAATTATTCTTCTCTCATAAGTGATATTAGTAAAATAAAATTAAATGCTCTTAAACTTCCTAAATTTTCTTTTTAGGATTGTTTTGTTTAATAACAAATTCTCAAGAACTGAAGCATTCTCTTCAGGATGAAGTGAGAGACTCAAGCTTCATGAGGTAAACAAAGGGTCACATGTGGAAATTTGGAAGGCTTTTGAAGGCTCTTCACCACCATTGTCTAAGAGGAATAGATAAGTGGGGGTAGAAGGCTGACCAGGTGAGCTATCCACAGGACAGATCTCTTGGTTCTGAGCTGCTGCCTGTGAATTCTACAAACCGGTCAGCCTTGCATTTCTGGTAGCTGTCACATGTGGTGAGGTGAGCTTCATTATCATGAAGCTTCTTCTATATAAACTCTCCTCCTGTAAATAACTCATCTCCCATACTTCCTTCAGTGAGTTTGAATTCAGTGCAACTGTTACTTCTGTCCACCTGGAGTTGGTTCCCTTCCCAGGGTGAGTAGGCGTGTCTGACTCTTACAGTTTCCTAAGAAACCTCTATCACGTGAGAAGCAGAAGAATAATTAAAAAGACAACATAATGCAGAACTCAAAGCTGAGGACAGTGAGCCAGTGAGATGCCTCAGCTAGTAAAGAGACTTGTTGCCAAAGATGACAGCGTGAGTATGATTAAGAGTCCCCAGGTGTGGAGACAGAGAAAAGCTAGCACACGTTATCCCCTCATTACTAGACATGTGCCTTTTCCCAACACACACAGTAAAAATAAAAGCTAACCAGAAACAATTGCAAGTTGGTAAATTTTCATTTTATGTTTTCTGTATTAAATCACATTTTTGTAATAAGCAGCTGATAACCCTCTCTGTATTAAAATAGATGAATTTAAATGACTTCACGCACATAAACATATTGTACGTATTTATTTATTATCCAATAAAAAGAAGCTTGTACATTACTAAGAATAAATATCTAAAAATTCAAAGACTATAAATGCTGTTCACTGTAATAATAAATATTAGGATTAAGTATGAACTCTACAGTAACTAATTCCTAATTATTTATTTGAATAATGTTTGAATTACATAAATTTTATAATTATGTAGAGGGAAAGAATATTCTAAAAACTATCTCAAACAAGCAAGAAAACAAACAAAACTTAGCATCAGCGATTTTAGCATTTTTAATTTTGGAACAAATACTAAATCATGTTAATATTTTGTCAGAGAAACATAAATTGTAAGGCTAAGGTTCCAAAATTTTTAGCTTTATTTAGGTCAGCTTCTGCTACCAAATAAAATCAAATTGAAACTGTTCTCAAGACAAGTGAGTTGTGAATGAATGCTTGATTTACAGTTTTATTCACATTTACATAAGATTGCAGACTAAGGATTATTAAATCACTCATAATTAATCTAATACTCATATGTCTCTACACTACATAGATGAAGAACTGCTTTCAAGGGTCTAACTGCGTTGGCCAAATTCAAACATGAAAATAATGCAGTTGAACATTAAATGAGCCCGCAGTGTTCTCAGAGAACCTTCCTAACTATTGATCTACATTCCCCTGATAAGATTATTTTCAGATGTTGTGTCATAATCTGTCATAGCTGCTCCTAGAAGCCCTCTGCTTGTGTGTTTGCTATCCGTGCTCTGCCTTTCTCCATGACACTCAGTTCACTCAGCCTTCACCATTTCCTTTCAATGAAGCAATTTTCCAGAAACATGACCTGAATCTATCAGTTTCTCATGGCATAAATTACAGAGTCTGTCACCCTCTGTACAGGCCTTGTGCATTCCGTGACTTTCCTTGCTGAAGCTTCCGTCAGGGTTTCATCACCCTAAGGCTCCATCTGCTAAGGTAAACAGATACAATCAACAGTTTCAACATAGAAACTAATGCTACAAAAGTTAAGGGGGGAAAGGACAGGAAAATAAGCCACGTGACTCATTCTCTTTGTGCAAGAAGGGAAACTGGACAATATGACAACACAGCCAGCTCTGTAGGGAATGTTGTCATTTCACCACAATTGTGCTTCACCTTAGTAAAATATCAATTTTTGAGATGAAAGGGATGCCTTGAGTATTTTTCTTTGAAATACCAATTTGAATTTTGAAATAAAAAGCAAAACCATGTATTTTGAAAGTTAAAGTAGAAAGCTACTGAAAATATATTATCTTATAATTTAAGAACTTTTCATTGCCAAGGAATCCTAGTCAACAATAGATCCTTTATCATAACATAACAGCTTGATTTCCAGTGGGCACATTAGTACTTAGTAAAATAATGGAACTCTCAGGTATGTTTAATGTTTGAACCATTAGGAAAGTTACATAAAAGATGTTACTAACATGAAGGAAAAGCAAGTTCTTGAAAGACAAAGACCAAATAACTGGAAACCAAAATTGATTTCTTGTTTATTTGAGCCTATCTTCGAGGGTATGTGTTGTTTGACTATGTTATTTGACAAATGTTCAAAATAAAGACTTGGTTTCAAAATAATAAAAATAGAAAGTACAGAATTTACAGAAACTAGATGAAGTTTGGGAAGAAATATCTCTGTATAATCTTAATCACATGATTATGTATTTAAACATGTAGAAAATCACCATGGACAAATTCAGTAGTCACTGAATTTCTTTTTGGGGGCTGTTCTGTGTTTCTGTTTTTATTTCTCTCATATTGTTTTTCTTTTTGCTTAATAATTCTAATCCTCATACTTCTGCCCTGGAACATGTGAATCCCATCAAGGATGGACCCCACCATGATTCCAGTTTTAAATCTTACTGAAAGAAGAGGGAACATGAAAATTAATCCCATAAATATACCTAGCTTAAAAATTTTTATCAATCTTTTGGAAATGGCATGGCTTGTTGCATGCTACATTACCAGATCAAATAAATATGCTGCATTATTTAATGTTTGGTATTGAGAGTGGGGTGTCCCTTCACATGGCTGTTCATGCACCTCTTCAGTCCCCTCAGTATTGGATCAAGCTGTGTTTCAGAGTTCCACCAAGGCTGCAGAAGGATAGATGAATTTGGGGGCGGAGTGTGGTTCTTAAGTCCCCTCACTATTGGAACAAACTGTGCTTTCTGATGGCCATCTTTATCATTCACTTTTTTTTCATTCCTTTCTATGTTTACTCTTTGACTTACTTTATTCAAATGCAGTTGAAATCAAACATATAAGAACAATATATTAAAGTTCAGTGACTTTCTTGCCATAATTAAATTGTCAAATTAGGAGATATTGTGCTCACTGTCACAATGACATGAAAATATCTGTCATCTCTGGTCTCTGTGCATATCTCTGTTAATGATTTTATATTTCTCTTTCTTATCACTGTGAGTTTTGATTTTATTTAGGCAAAATTATATGGTTATTTAGAATACTTTTTTTTTTACTAGAGTATCTTGCACAAAGGTCATTCTTGAGAGTATTTCTACTTTTGTAGACCGTTATATTTTTTTTTGCACTGTCTACCCCACTTTGCTCTGTGACAGTTATTCACAGGTTTTTCTTATATGTGCCTTTTCTTATAGTCCAAATAATCCTTTAATAATTTTCTTGCTTTCTTTGAAGAAATTAATAATTCAAAAAAGAGGAGGATGAAAGAACATAAGAGCCAGAGGGGATAGAGGACGTCATCAAAACAAGGTCCTCTAAATTAACATCATCGATGTACATACTAACTTAGAGAGACTGAGACAGCATGCACAGGGCCTGCCCAGGTCTGCCCAAGAAGAGGTCCTAGAACTGAAAGAAGAAAAAGACGCATGCTCCATCCTTAACACTGAAACTTTCTCCAATTGATAACCACTTGCGAATGGAACTTTATTTTTATCCAAGGATATATAACTAAGAGAAAATTACTCTTAAGGGGAGACTGCATGTCCAGCAGTAAGTAGGCCAACAAAATATGAACTCTACATCGTCTTTGTGAGTTTCTTTTCTCATAATGTTGTGTCAAAGGTTTTTAATGTTTTTTATTATTTTAATCTTAATTTATTTTTTAATTACATTTTACATTTAATCCACAGTTCCTCCAATCCCTCCTCCTTCCCCCATGCCTCCCTGCAGTCCATCCCACTTCCATTTCTCTGATTGAGTAAGGGTTCCCATTGTAAGTCAACAAATTCTCACACATTAAGTTGGGACAAGACCTAACCCCTGTCCCCCACACATTAAGTCTGAGCATGGCAACCAACTATAGGGATTGGGCTACAACAAGCTAGCTCATGTACTAGGGAGAGATCCTGGTCCTACTTTTAGGTACCTCACAGACAAAGAGTGGATGGTTACCTCTATAACATTCATTAATGATAAATGAAATTTAATTGAGTTAAACAATTATTTATATAAATTATCCCATGAGACTTTCTTTCTTGCCTTAAAACAGGGGCTGGAGAGAGATTTCTTGTCTTCCATGCTTTCTTTGAAATGAATTAGCATTTGAATAAAGAGAGGAATGAGGTCCAATCTTCCCTGGGGTGAAAAACATGCTTGAAGTCTATAGGACTGCTGTGTTGAAGAAGATCTTATTATAGTGTTTTATTATGGATGCAAGTAAAGTTAAAATTGGGTTCAAGATATCATAGAAGTAAGATTTAGATGCATCAAAAAAGAATTATGAATCATTTAGTCTAAGATATAATTAAGTATTCATTATAAGAAAGTGAAAATTAGATTAGCTATGCCCTACAATTATTAGATTTTTGAGATAAATGATAATTATGAGTTTCAAATTTACAATAGATAATAGAAGAAAGTCTTAGAATGGAATGGAGAAAAGAGATATGTCTATCCAGCTTAGCTGTTTCATTTGAATATTAGTTAGGTGCCTGTCATATCCGTCTTCTTACCTCACAGTTTTACAATTGCTTTCAACCTATTAGATACTAAGAAATAAGACTCATAGCTAGCATCAGAAATGTTGAGTAACTTGTCACATTACACCATGAATAGAAAGGAATTACTCAAGAGAATTTGATTTAATGACATTTGTTCGAAAGATACGAAAGTATCGTTTGCTAAAAGTTCAGATTCCTAAGCAGTTCTTTCCATACATGTCAATCTTTTGATGAGAGTAAAACCTCTTCAAAAATATACACTGTTTTGAACAATATCAGGTGTTCTTGTTTGTTTCATTTTATTTGTGCCTTGAGGCTTTTTTTTTTTTTTTTTTTTTGGTCAGAGAGTGTGCTTTTGCCTACTTGGCTACATTTCATCTCATTTGAAAATAATTGATAAGCTCACAAAGTAGCAATCTACATTTAAATACTAGCTATTGATTTTAATCTTTCTCCACCTCTGGAAGGTGACCTATATACACTATGTCAATGGTCTGAGCTATGATTTTGGAAAGTTACCAGAGTAATTCTAGTATTATGGGGCAGGACATTGAACAGAGATATTTTCATACTGAGAGACATGATTGCTTGATCTGAGTCCATCTTCTCGGCTTCTCTCAGGAAGTCTCATTTTTTCAGTCCCTTTTCCACTGAATTTTTTATTTCCATTATCTTTTGGGAATTAGTTACCAAATAAATGTTTTGACTCCAATGTGACTGAAACATGTTTCACTGTTAGATTAAAATTCTCCCACTCGTATGATTAGTCCTTTATGTACTATCTGCTAAAGCTTGAAACACGCCCTAGATAACAGGTAGTATTAGTTCTATTTACTACAGCAAGTGTATATATGAGTATACTTCTTAATTTACATAATCAACAATTTATTGAAGTCTATAGATATGAGAAAATAGTGTGTCTTGTGTAGTTTATTAACAATAGGAGTGTAATGAGTTAGAAAGCTAGTTCAATGGTACATTTAGTGCATCTAAATAAAAGATAATTAGTTTCAGAAACAAAAAATTATTATCATTTACTATTACTTAGACATGCCCAGTTTCCAGAACTTTTTTTGCATCTTTCTTTGCTTCCTCAGAATTACTTCCTGAGGAATTATCCAAAAACTCTGAATCACATGGAGAGAAAATTCTGGGAAATCAACTTACATGCAGGTTTTCCTGAAAACTGAAATGGTAAAGGAAACACTCTACTTTGACAAAGAAACCTTGTCAAGAGTGTATTAATACCACTGTGTATGTTTTTGCTAGCAAATATATGACAACATAATAGTTTTTGTAACAATTAACAACAAATAATGAGTTAGCGTTTTCAGAAAAAAAAAGTAAGTCTTTAAACTACAACCAGATTTATTCTTATTTTTGGATTCATTGCATTTACAAGAGAAAATTTCTTGAAAGGGCTACTCGGGGACAGTCAACATTAAAGATTTATTCCTCTTGTTCTGAGCAGAGTCATGATTCCCTCTAACTGACATGTTGATTTCCTCTCAGTAAGGAAGATATAATTAATGTGACCTTTGAATAAGTTGGGAGATATAGGGTGAGACAAGTGCTCTCCAGACAGCTATTAGTAGCTTTTGAGCAATTTGTTAATAGTAGAACCACCTTTATTAAAACCATACAGTTAAGAAGGTAATTGACAACCATAATAATGAGAGTGTACAGGGAACGATGAGAGCCTAAAGTGAAGTAAAACTGTTAATTACACAAAAATTGATGAACTTTCAGAGCAAAGTATACTATGACTTGGGAAATCTGGATATAAAATGAAACAGATAACAGGCATATAAGAAACTAAATCTATTCTCTCTGGATAAAATAGATGATTTATTTCTGTTGCTGGATGCATCTTTATTAAATAGTTAGCTTTTATATTATGTCCAGCATTCAACACGATCTATCTATCTATCTATCTATCTATCTATCTATCTATCTATCTATCTATCTATCTATCTATCTATCATCTATCTATCTATTATAACAAATCCATACCAATTTATCAATGCATGAATGCTTTTTATACTAAGTTGAAAAATGACTCTTCATATGCCTAGAAATCCTGTCCCATGCCACAAAGTACTATTTAAACGTGCAATATCAAACTAAACTCAGCAAAGTATGTGTGTTAGTCTTTTCTGAGGGAAAAGAAGGGCAACTAGATCTTTTGGAGTAGGAAGGTGCATGGAGCTTGGAAGTGTTGAGGAGAGCGAACTAATGTTGGGAAGAATGTATAAAAAAAGAAGCTGTTAAAAATATATGTTAAACTGTGCAGACATCTCAAAAGTTTACAGAGACAGAGAACATATAGATATGAAACCATGATGTTACTTATTTTGTAGACTTAGTATTTTAATAATTTCACGTACCGAGAAAAGAAATCATACAGAGGCATTCTATTTCCTCTGTGTAAATATTGAGTTTGAGTGTTTATCCTTAGTCATAAAAAGTATTTTTAGTTTCTAAACACATGTCTGATAGACCTGGGATCATCCTTCTTGGTACTATAATTCCTTATTCCTTTCCATAGATTGTGGAGATTTTATACACACATACACACACACACATACACACACACACACATACACACACTCCATTCATTGAAAAATAAATCAGAAAAAAGAATTCAGCAGTAATTTAGAGTTTATTGACAAGCTTTACAGATTTCCTGAGTAGGGAAGCAACCCCAAGGGATGGGAGGACCTCCAGCTGATATGGAGATTAGACTTTAATCGAATAATGGTATCTACTTTGTGAATTTCCTGCCTTCCCTTTTTACGTTGTTCTAGCAATGTCTATGTTTCCCTTCAGTGGCAGGGATTGTGTCTGTCTTCATTTTTTAATTGCTGGATAAAGTACGTACCTCAACCCCTTCTGTTCTTTGTCAAATATGACTATAGAGAGATCTATTGCAAGCAAAGGAGGATGAATCACATTTTGGAAAAAGAGAAATTTACCACTAGAGAAAATATATCATAAACAAATGGTCAGTTTCTGCATATTGATGGGATAAAAGCATAATTTTTGGATTTACGTCTCTTCCCTCTCCATTACTAAGAGTCTAAATTCTCAATTTCATTCTCAAGTACCATAACAAAGCCACTTGATAATATCCACAAATTGTTTAGTAGTAATAAACTTAAAAGAATGTTATGTAACTTAATATTTTAAATAATCTATGCATATAGAAAACATACATATTAACTTCACAGGCAAAAGGCACAATGGCATGCTCTTATTAGTATTATTCTTTTTCATTGCATTTAATTATATATTTTGGTAGGGGTTATGTGCTTATGACTGCAGGTGTATACAGATTCAGGAGGAGTCATTGTCTCTTTGATTTGGTGTTACAAGTGTTGTAAATTTTCCGATAAGGATTCTGGAAACCCAACTCAAGCATTCTGCAAAAGCAGTATAAATTCTTAACTACTAAGTCATTTCTCCATCCTCTCAAATGTATTCTTGACCGTGTAAAATTTATATTATTGCAAACTTGATGAGAGATTATAACCAAGTGTAATGCTGCAACATATGCAGCTATATTTACATTTACAGCAATATTCATTATATGCGTGGTATATATGTATATTTAAGTATCAAATCTAAAATATCAATGAGTTGTATATAGTCTTGATATGTTCAAATATATTCAGACCCACCAGATTATTTGACATTTTTTTAAAACTAGGGTATATAAATGAAAGGACTCAGTGAAGAAAATATCTGAAATTTTTAAATCCTAAATGTTTACAACATTGCTTCATATAGGAACCTTGGGAGCTGGATATGTCACACACATCGTTGCTCCCATGATCTTATATTTTATTGTTTTTTATTTTAACTTTGTATTAAGTAATTTTTGAGTGGTTTTGAGAAAAGATTTACCTGCTATAACTCTTTTAATTGCAAAATATTATCATAGGATTATTTGCAACAGAGGTTTCAATATAACAATATAAACTATAGTTCCTCATCTGCATGTTTATCTTTGAAGCAAACGAGAAAAAAATAATGTATTACAAATTAATTAAAACAAAATATAGCAATACAAATTAGAAAAAGTGTTCCTGAAACTATTTATTTATATATTTATATAACTTATCACTTTCTAATGAGTTTTGTAAGTATTTTTAGAAAAAAAATGACTAACTGTTGAATGTTTGGTTATCACCAATAATACTCATGATAGAATTTTAATCAGTCTTTCTTGATCTCATTTTTCATAATCTTTGTTTCACTTCCAATTAATTGAAAATGCATCTCATTCATCATAGCAAAAGACAGAACCATGCTACCTAAAAATGTTCTATAAGGTTGACTTGTGAAAAAATATATGACAGGAAAGTTTTAAATGAGCTGGAATTTCTGAGACTTTATACATTTAAAGCAACTAAAGAGCAAAACTGAGAGGAAACAAAAATTTAAAAATATAAAATTGTCTCTTAGTATTACTTACGTCATATTATTAGCATTAAACTTTAACCTCACTTGCATTATGTAGATTAGGTGACAGTTAGTTGAAGGGGAAAAAGACATTGAACATCCTGGATTATGATTAGAAGATAGTTATTTAAAGGAGAAACAGACAATAAAAACTCTAGATTATTAAAGTTGCATTGTGTACTGAACTACTCAGTTACTGCCATAGTCTTATATAAAACATTTATATCTGATTAAATAATGACATTTACTCTATATTATGTTTATATTTAAAATAATCTTCAACTTATTAATAAATAAAAATTCACTGACAAACAAGGATGTACTAAATAGCATTATCACCAATGAATAGTAATTTATTCATCAATAACATATATTTATAAATAATAAATAAGTTGACAAACACATTAACCTCACAAACCAGAAAATATAATTTCTTCCTGTTCCTTGTACTGCCATGGGGTTGCTCTCCTCCTGCTTTTTTGTCTACAGGGGAAAAAAGCACAGAATTTCTACCATAGCAACAGAAACACAGTTATATTTTATTGAACATGGAAATCTCTATAGACTCCATTCAAAGTGCCTGAAACATACTTAAAATCAACCTAATCTTCTTTTTACAATAAGCATTACTCTGTGGTTAAATGAGATTGTATTACGAAATTTGCAGGCAAATGGATGAAACTAGACAAAATTATACCAAGTGAGGGTTGTCCAGACCCAGAACAACAAATATGGCATTCATTCACTTATAAGCAGATCTTAGCTGTCACACAAATCATAAGCAAGCTACAAACAGACCCAAAGAAGTTGCATAAAGAGCAGGGCTATTGGAGGGAAGCATGGACCTTCCTGGAAAGGAGACAAAAAAAAAAAAAAAAAAAAAAAAAAAAAAAAAAAAAAAAAAAGATTCTGCAGGAGTACCAGAGGTGCAAGTGTGGGAGGGATCAGGTAAGGGAAAGAGGGAAGGAGAGTGCAGTGAGAGACAGGTGGAATTGGAAGGCATTTGGGGAGCGTAGAATGGAAACCTAATACAGTGAAAACTTCCTTGACTCCATAAAGGTGACAGTAGTATATACTCCTAGTTATGTGGGATTTGGGAAATCTGACCTGCCTAACTTTTGTAGCCAGCCAAGGCTTCCAATAGTGGAACGGGGGGGTTTACATCCTGTTGAATTGTTGACCGAAGGGGAACCTGAGAGATCTCTGAACAAACCAGGCTGATGCTAGGACAGAAGGTCACCCTCTGAAAACTGACAGTGGGGATACACTGCTGAGAACAGCTTTCACCCATTGAACTCATTGGACATAGAAAAGGCAAGCTTTTGCAGGCTTGAAGTATTCACTCTTACATTCTAGTTTCTTTGGTAGAAGAAGGTATGTTGCAGGCTACAGAAAGAAAAACCTGGACATCAACCCTCTACCTACCTTTAAGGTAATTTGCCCTACCTTCAAGATGTGCTGTGGAAATACTGGCACAAAGCATATGGAAGTGGTCAACTAATGTTTGGTTTAACTTAAAGAACACCCATGAGTAGGATTCTATGCCTGACTTCATGGCCAGGAGACTAGTCCGAGGGTAGAACCAACAACTGGGAAAAAACAATGAAATGATTCCTAAGGATATTCTGCTATACTCATAGATTGATGCCTAGCTCAATATTCATCAAAGAGACTTCATCTAGTAACTGGTGGAATCAGACGCAGAGACCCACAGTCAAACAGCAAGAGCTCTTGGAATCCTTCTGAAATGAGGATGGAAATACTTGTAGGTGACAGAAGGGTGAAGTATGTCACTAGAAAATCTTCAAGTTCAACTAACTGGGCTCATACAGTCTCAGAGACTGAACTGACAGCCAGGGAGCCTGCAAGGAACTGACCTAGGCCCTCTGCATACCTGTGAAAGTTGTGTAGCTGGGTCTTCTGGTCGGACAACTAACAGTGGGCGCAGAGGTTGTCTAGATTCTTGCTGGATTTTTTTTTTTTTTTGGTTTTTCGAGACAGGGTTTCTCTGTGGCTTTGGAGCCTGTCCTGGAACTAACTCTTGTAGACCAGGCTGGTCTCGAACTCACAGAGATCCGCCTGCCTCTGCCTCCCAAGTGCTGGGATTAAAGGCGTGCGCCACCACCGCCCGGCGTTCTTGCTGAATTTTTTAACCCTCTTCCTCCTACTGGGTTGCCTTGCCTAGCCTTAAAATGAGCAAAAGTTCTGTCTTTCTGAAACTTGATATGCCGTGCTTTGTTGATTTCCATAGGAGGTCTGCCCTTTCCTGAGTAGAAAAGGAGGTCTACGGAGAAACCTTGTCTCGAAAAACCAAAAAAAAAAAAAAAAAAAAAAAAAAAAAAAGGAGGTCTAATGGAAGGTGGTACAAGGGAGGTTGGAGGACTATTGGGGGGCACAGGGTAGGTTGGGACCAGAGAGAAGGTGAGGTGGAGGAAATAGGAGGAGATGTGTACAAAACACTGTGATCAGGATGGAAAATAAGTATTATAAAAAACAAGAATTCAGGAAGCAACAGAATATAACGATGGTATATAAAAATATAAGAGAACAACTAAGCATGTATTTATCATTACTCAAAAACACTATGGAAATTTTAAGTGAATATTTTAGGATGAATAAAGGATACTAGATGTAAGTCAAAGCTTCAGAAAATAATTACAGATACCAAAATTTGTTTATGTACCCAAAATCTTGGAGAAATGTATTATACAGACACACTCAGAAATATACAGTCTTCTCTTGAAGAAGTAAAATTAATATCATAGGCAAATAATCCTGATGCCTAGATGAGCTTGAATGCATAAATGTCATGAGTATAGCAGTGATACATAGGAAGTTATACTACTAAAATAAATCTGTTACAAAAGTTAAATTAAACTTATTATAAACCAACTAGATTTAAAATTAAAACACAATGACAATAATCCCCCAAAAGTGAAAAATCACAAAAATGCTCAGTCTTTGCCCTTTTGTACTTGTTTCAAAGGCTAGTGGGTGGATAGACTACTGGATAGTCTGTTTAATATTTTTCAGTAGCAGTTGAACCCTTTCTCTTGCCTCTGTTTATACAAAGTAGAAGATAATAGTTCCTTAATATTGTTTTGATCACCCAACCAAGGATACTTTGTTTTTGTAGTGATATATTTATAACATGTTTGCATTCTTGCATAGTTATATATTCTTCTTGATGATTTTCCTTACAGAGTATTAGTTTAATGTCAGCTGTATTGACTCATAATTTAGTTTATATTTTCTTCTACATTATCATATTGTTGTTACTTTTCAATGGATGAAACAACAAATTTTTTTTTCTTTTCCATCAAATGACTCATTAAACAACCGCTTTTAATTAATCCTCAGAATAAAATTTGAAGTATATTTTCTTATTTTCTTGGACACAAATTAAAATTTTTATTCCTTCATATCGAAGATTCTATTTTCTGTGGGATATTTTATAGATAATTAAAAATGTGTTTAAAATTAATTAAAGTCTCCTTCCAGTGCTTTTTGTTATTTTTAGTAATGAAATCATATGCTAAAAAAATAAAATTTGTTTATATTAGCAGTAGGTGAAATTAAAATTGCAATAGAAATTAATTTCATAAAACATGTGTAACAGATTTAGAATTATTTTCATTTAATTTTATTGCAAGAAGAATCTATTTTTCACAGGTGTGTGTATTAGTTTCAGTGAACATAGTTACATTTTCATTTTCTTACTATGCAATAAATGTCATGACAATTGGAAAAGTGAGAATTAATAACAGTTTAGATTAAGTTTTACAAATTTATCGTGAAATGATAAACTGTTTTCTTTTATTATAATTTTGTTTTATAACCACTCTTTTGTCATTTATTTATTGACTGATTTATGATAATTGATCAATCAAATATTGAAGGAATCTATATCTCAGTTATTATAAAATGTCAAAGACTTATTTATTAAATCATAACATTTTAATTTTCAAATTATAAATCAAAAACATTTGATTAACTCTCTGGTGCATTTTAAAACAGCAGCTCTTTATTATTATTCTTATATCCTAAGGTGTATAAGATTGAGTGCTTTAATAAACTGAGGCATTTGCTTCTCCACGCTAAACAAAGTAAATAATAGAATAAAACACAATCCATCAGAAAGAATCTCAGCTTTATTGTAAGATGAAAAGTACACTTTGACTACTACTTCCCATTTGGCTATGTTTTATTCTAATGAAAATCCCTCTGTCTAGGTAAGCACCTGATGCTATATTATATCAGAATTTTCTGAGGTATAGAACCGGTAACATAAATTTATGGAAATAAACTAAGGGTAATTAATTTGTCATGCCTGGTTTAAGTTCTCTTAATAAAAATTTGTATCAATAACATTTTCCTAAGAATTTTTAGGAAAAAAATAAATGGAATACAATGCTATGCACATTCAAGTTGAGACTATCATTTATTTAGGGAGCCAACGTAATTTGTTTAACTTCTAAATATACATTAAAACCTTATCTAATATTTAATGTCAATTTATATACACTATAGAAGAACAGATTAAAAATCCAGAAGTGTACAGGTAGTGATTTCTATCCCCTGAGCCAATGATTTTTCTCCTTGATATAGTCACTTCCTTGGTGAATATAAATATTTCTATCACTAAAAACAATATTTGCTGAAAACTGACAAGAATACATTCTTTTATCCAATTTCTGTGTCTTAGTTATTATTCCATTGCTATGAAAAGACTCTTGACCAAGGAAACTTATTTTTAAAAAAGGACATTTAAGTTGTTCTAGCTTACAGTAAAAGAGGATGAGTCCATTACCATCATGGCAGGGATCATGTCAACAGACAGGCACTCCCAGCATTGGAACAGTATCTGAGGCTACATCTTATTTACAATTTAGAGGCAAGAGACTGACACTATGCCTGCAATGGGCATTTGAAACCTCACAGCCCACCCCAATCATACCAACTCCAATAAGGCTACACCACACAATCCTTTTCAAAACAATTCCACCAACTAGTGAAGAAACATTCAAATTATTGACCCTCTGGGGGCAATTCATTATCTTTCAAACTGTGATAATTAGTATTACAATACCGATTAAATTTATGTTTTAGTAAACATACTAGGAGTTGATATAACAAAGATTTTGATAGTTCCATATTTTAGATCATCAGGCATGAGACATATAAAGACATATAGTTAACAAAGAGATTAATTTAACTTTAAGCTACCTTATTGGTGAATGCTTACATATGCACATATGTAACACTACTGATGTGAGCTTAGCCTGTTTAGACGCTCACCTTCCTGGAAGTAGATAGAAGACCTTCGTCTTCCCGCAGGGCAGAGAATTTGGACTGCTCTTCAGTATCGAGAGGGAGGGGGAATGGTGTGGGGGGAGGAGAAGAGGAGTGGGGATAGGGGGAGGGAAGTGGGGGGAGGGGGCAATATTTGGGAGGAGGGGAGGGAAATGGGAAACGGGGAGCAGGTGGAAATTTTAATTAAAAAAGAATAAAAATAAAAAAAAAAGAATATGCAAGCTAAATAAACCCTTTCTCCCCATTAAAAAAAAAAAATTTCCAAGAGTAATTAGCTGTTTGACCTTTCCTGAAGACCTGATTTCTCCTCTAAAGTAATGTCTAACTAAATGTCATCAAAAGTTGCTGTAACAGAGAAAGATACAGTGTCTTGGGAGTTCAGAAACTTCAGAAAGGGGGGCTCATCTGTTTGAAATGGTACAAATAGCTCCCATTGGAGGATGGCATTTGAATTGACTTTTAATCAAGAATATGTTTATTAGACTGGACATGTAAGAAAGGACATCAAGAACTATGTATAATTCTGTAAACAATTATGAAATGGACAGAGAGTAAAGCATTTGGGGATTAGACCAATAAACTATGCATACTTTATAGGACGAAGGATTTTGTTTATATTAGAAAGAATTTTTTTTTCTGTTATTGTTTGTTTGCTTGTTTTTTTTTGTTTTTTTTTTTTGTTTTTTTTTTTTTTGAGATATGGTTTTCTAGCTTTGGAGCTTGTCTGGGCACTTCTGTAGACAAGGCTAGCCTTGAACTCACAGAGATATGCCTGTCTCTGCCTTCCAAATGCTGGGATCAAAGGTCTGCCATCACTGCCTGGAAGAGAGTCTTAAACAGCAGATTCAACTCAGAATCATAGAAACACATAAGGGCACTCTAAATACAGTAAGAGAGAAATATTTAAAGCTGTAACTGAGATAGAAGAAATAGATAAAATAACAACAAACCCCAGGAAATTCCAGCTTATGGTCCTCTGGTCTTTGGAACTTAAGTTCATAGTGTTGTGAGAATTCAGTTATCGTGTTCCAAGTTTGGAGAGCCACCAAGGCCAATAGTGGTATTGATAATGTTATGGGAGTCTCTTAGAAAATCCTGACCAATAACTCAAAATAAAACTCTTATTCTATGATCAATACATGATGGCCTTGTGTTTTGGACTTCCAAACACACACACAAGACACTAAACTAATCTACATTTTAAAATAGTTCAATTTTATTTTTGATATGTATATATTCTTAGTCATATGTATAAAAGAAATATGTAATAAAATAGAGATGACTTATCTGACAATATTCATAAATTGATTTAATGAAAATAATTAATTTTAAGAAATATTGTCAGAATGTTAACAGTTTACTTTTGTCCAATTATCAGAATTGATTAATGGAGAGAACGATGTTAGATAAAAGTGTTGCAAGAGACTGTTAATGAAGAATGATTGACTTGGAGAAGCAGGAGAAAACAAATCTAGAGAATTGTTTATGGCAAACATACCACATTTGCTTCTGCGTGAAAGTGTAGTCTAATTTTTCTCATTTGCCTCATTAGGAGCATAGAGAAGTATTTACTAATGTTTCCCTTTTGCTATCATGAATAATTTATTGTTTTAAATGACATAGTTATTTATGATGTGTAATATTTAAAAATTTATAAATAATAAGCAGACATGAAATGAAGCCCAATTATTTTGAACATGACTTTCCTAAATGCTATCTAATGCATTTTTTATGTGTTTCTAGTCAACAACTTTAAGTAAATAGCTTTATAATTTTATTTTGTAATGAAAGTTCATATTTCAATTTTATATCCAATCTATGTTTGCCAATAGAGAGATATAAGTTGTTCAGAAATATTAATTTCTCATAAATTTATATAAAAACCTCATATGAGAAATTCTTTCCAAGTACGTTTTTACATTTGTCCTTACTTCTAATAATCTTTGAGAGATAGTAAATTAAAGGACAGCCATTACATAAAATTTTTCATAGTTCTAGGTGTGAATGTTGGCATGACTTATGTTTGTGTACATGGAACTACAAGATTATGTGTGCTGGAAACCTGAGCTTAATGTCTGGTGTCTTTCCCAACGGAAGGTGTAAATCTTTTTGAGATAGAGTTCCTCATAATAGTCATGGGTATGCTGTCTGAAAGCTCATATCTATCTGTTTTAGACCTTCCAAGACCTTTGTTGTAGATATGTGATGTTATATCTACGTGAGTGTTGGTAATCAGAACTCTGATTTTCATGTTTGCTCAGCAATCATTTGTCCTGAATCATTGCCTAATCCACTAGATAGTATCTACAAATTGAAACTATTTGAAATGCCCAAACACAATTGGATTGTTTCATGCCACAAATTTTACATTAGTTGTTGCACAAAGTTAACTAAAATACCATGTAAATAGGAATTATATTTCAATTTTATGCTATTATTAAACTGTTGAGAATGAGGTAAGTCTAGCATCATTTCCAGGCCTAAAATCACTTTGAAGTATAATTGACTCAAACATATCTCCATTAGATTATAATTAAGAGAAATGTTAAGCAAGGAAAAATCTCCCATTTGTAGACGGAGGTGATATTGCACACTGCTTAATATTATACATTTAAAGTTGCAACTAAAACAACTTTGAGTTGTAAGTTGAATTGCTTTATTTTACTGATAAAACTGTTTCTGCACACTGGCAAGCTACTTAAATATTCAAAAAGTTCATGCAGTGGACATTGGAGTGTACATTAAATAGTTGATAAAAGTAAAAGATTGTATCCCAAGAGTCAGTCAAAATGGACTATTTTTTTTTTGTATTTCAGAAAATCAATTATAGGAAGATTATTTTTGAAAATAAATAGTTCCATACCTAAAATCTCCCTTTCCTTTAAATTTAATTATTATAAAGTCTTATTATCTATCAAAAGGAAACATGTGTCACTGGCAAGCATTTTGTAGTCATTTTAGGTAGTCCTAATATTTAAAGTTAGAAAAATGTTTGTACAACATGCAAGAACAATGTTGTAAAGTCAGCGACTATATTTTTACATCTATACAGAAGCTTTAATTATGTAAATGCTGATATCACTTTTAGAAGGCGGAGCTACAGTACACCTTCGTAAACTATGTTAAATCAAACTGGCTACATGGCACAGATAGACATTCAGTAACAGGGTCTCTGGTATTTGGAAGAGGAACAATCACGATATAAAAGTTACTGAACCAGACCACGTTAGTTTCTTTAAGGATCAGATGTGCACTTTTCATAGTTCACCAAGAGAAGCAAGCACATGGTGGCCTCCAAAGTACACACACTAAATAGTCATAAAAATGTCAAAATTATTTTTTATGGCTAGACTTGGTTTAATAAAAGCAGTGATAGAAATTTATCTTGTTCTCAGGTTCCAGGGCCATTGCAAGTTGTGAACCTTTCTTACGAATTATTGAAGAAATTATTTTATTGTGATTTTTTTTTACCTAGGTAAATACCCCAAATTTGATTTCTTAATTTTTTCTAGTTAGAATATTTTTTCGGGGATGACATTCCAAACTCTAATTGTCAGACTACATGTAGGAAAGAACAAGATAGTCATCAAATAATATAAAAAATGATATGATATGAATCACAGTGACTACACATGAATATCACAGCCAATAATGCAGCATATTTCTTCTGTAGAGTGGTCATGATGATTGTACAAGGTGCAGTTTAATTCTCTTGCCTGCCAACTGCATGGCAATCATTAGAATGAGTGACTATGTTCTATTTGAGCCTGTAGCTGACTTCATAGACTAGTCAAAAATATAAACATCCTCTGTAATTTGATCAGGTTTGTATTGCTATGATACTCTCAATTTGCTATAAAAGGAAGCTTCTTTTGAGATTGAGCAAAAGTTGCACTTATCTGTGGCTATAAGGACAGGTATTCATAATGCATTAGGGTGTTGGGAAATAAAAAACAGCAGCAGTATAATCACTTCTAGGATCTACAACTTCTAGGATCATCCACAGATAGCTTTCTGTTTCCAGTACCAGGCATGAATTTGTTCCTATTGATTGGGTCTTATCTCTAATAAAATGACTGTTAGTTTCTCCCAAGGTAATAGAGTCATTGTTGTACTCTTTGAATATTCTCACACATAAGATATCATTGTGGTTCATAAGTTTTACAGCTCAATAAGATTTCTAACTATTTTTCTCCCTTTAAAATTTACATAGCACTTCCGGATACTATGAGACCTAGTCATCAGGGAGAGACTTCTATATCAATTTTGCTACATCTTCAAGCCCTGTGTCATTATTTTGTAGTTTCTTTAGGAATAATGTCTTGCCTTCAAATTCTGGGAGGCAACAAAGTTAAAATGAACATGTGTTACTCATGCACAATTGATCCATTCCTTCTATAACACAATGTCAACATCTATGTTTCATGGAACAATTTGCAAGAGGGGATAGAATAATTGGGGAAAGTGGCTTAGGGTTGCAGAGGAGTGGGTAAAGTACAGCAAATATAGAATTAGGCTCATATCACAAAATATTTGCTAAATTTTTAGAGAAGGTAATGAAAATTATAGAGAATATATGTGATCATAGATCACCAGGCTGTTTGAGATTTAACATGTTAAAACAATATAAGAATAGTGATCTGCATCCCGAATTGTGACTGTGTTAAACTGATTATGCAGTGAAAAACCTTGATTTTACTAAAAATATATGAAATCTGACATTGAGCTCTATTATTGTTCCATAAAGGTTCATATAATATACAAAATGAATTGATAAATAAGTGAATAAAGTCTCATTAACAGTAGCAGGAAGCAAAGCAAGGCTGGATTTGTATGATATTTTTTAATGATCCTTGTTCTTGGTCATATGTAATAGTGGTTATAAATGATCACATTCTGAACTAATATCTCTGGTTGAAAGCTACACTACTTTGAAAAATAAGTGCTTCTTGAGAATAAATTTAAAAATTCACAGAAAAACCCATGACACGTTACACAGTCAAGCTAATTAATCAAGATCCACTCTAGAGTGGATATATTATTGGGAGGGATATTTATCAAGGATGAAACTGTAAATACGCTAAAGACAGTCTACCACTCTGTTGTTTTCTTCAATTCGAAGACTTAAACTATTATCAATCTGTTATAATTTAGATAAGAACTGTCCTATAAAAGAATTTCCCTGTCCCTGTCTTGGAATCTAGTGAAAGTCACTCACTGCTTTGGAAGGAAATTAGATCTCCTTGAAAAAAAAATAAGAAAAAAAAAAGTAGTTTACTTAGTCAACTTGTTAGGATCGATTCCATGGACATTTCTTATACTGTGTGTGTTTTGTTCCTCACAAACTGAGAGTTGTCTTTCACACAAAAACAGTTATGATGCTGTGTTGAAGGACGTGGAAATAAGCAGCTATGGATGTACCGATACCTTTGAATCTTTGATCAAAATGGATTTTTCTACCCTTAAGTTACTGATGTTAGGAATTGTGGTGATGATGACACATAGGTAGCCAATGTCACATTCTAACACTTCTGTGTTGAGTCTTAGGAATTTTCTTCTTAAAAAATGTGGAAGTGTTGGAAGAAAATGTAAAGACTGTCTCCAATATTCTTCATATATTTATCATTTGCCAGAATAATCATACAAAGATATATACCTATCTACAAAGACCAATTATTAGAAACTGTCTAAAACTGAAGAAGTTATGAGAAAATCTGGCATGAAAGTTCCTATCGGTTAACATATATGATCTGCAGAGGTAGTTATTTAATATGAGCATTGATATAATGAAATTAAAGATGGTCTTATTTGAAGCTTAGTAACAATAGTGCTTTTTAATGCCATCCTGAATTTAAAGCTGAAGCACTTTGCTGGGTACTTCTCTGAATCTTCGTGTTGCCACGCCAAACTCACAAACAACCAAAGAGTTGAGGTATTTTTCTACCAGAGTAATAAATTAAAACTTTTACATTTCTTTGTAGATAAATTATGGATGACTACTATCATTCAACATATGAAATATAAATATGTCATTCTAAATTTTACTGTTTCCCTGTTCTAACACTTTTAGAAATTTGTACAGAGTCATATGCAGCGCTTCCTTAATATCTGTTTCTACATATTTAAATGGGTTTTGATACTGATAGTTTAGAAGTAAACAGAAAAAAATAAATAGTAAGCTACTTTCATAGAATATTAGAGAACATGTAATGTCTACTTTTGAATAAGGAAACCTAAAACTTTAGTGATTACAGAAAATTTTGTATATCTGTTTTATCTCAACTACAAAATCAAATAATTATATTTTAACTCAGTTTAATAAAATAAATCAACAGATAATATTAATCCTTCAAGTCTGCTTTTTACTCATATTTAATATTTTCAAGCTCATTATTTAATATATAGGGTATAGTATTTCTCCTCTGTTACATTTTGTTTGAATGAAGGTAATAAAGGAAAAAAAATGTTTAACAAGATACCATAAGTGAAAGCTTTCCCATAGTTGTAATCACAGAGAAATCACTTAAGCCATTCTTGTTGCATGTGTCATTTGTCTTTGTTTGGGTGGAAACACTGTTGCATGTGTGTTGTTTATAACAAGGGCAAATGTGAGACTATGCATTTTCTATTTATTGTCACAAAATCACCAGATTGCTTCTTTTTGACAGGTAGGACACTCTGGAATAAAAAGACAAAGTGTGCATATAAGTCAAGTTCATCTCAAGTAAATCTAAAGTTGAAGCAATTAATCAATAATGAAATAATAGAATTTTAGATGACTTGTGGTACTGATATGGAGTTTGTCATGTTAATGTCATCATGCATAACTGGGGACATCTGCCATCTGCCTTATTCGCTATGGTAATGTGGTACTTTATACATCTATATAATAGTGCAGTAAGTCGTGTTACTTAGATCTTATCCTCAGTCAAGAGGGTGCTCTCAGACAGTGAATGATTGGCGAGCCTTAGCTAATCTCCATGTATGATTTATAATCCTGTCCAGTATTGTTAGGCATAATGTCCCCAGCAATGTAGCATGGAAGGAATAAAACAATATTTCATTTTAACATTTTATCATAGTTCGTGATTTGGTACACTGCCTTTGAAAAGGAAATGTGTGTGTGTGTTTAAGAACATATTCTGTTTTGATAATGAGATGCATCATATAGGAAATTTCAATATAAGTAGAAAACTTAGAGTATCTTTACCATCAAACATGAATTCAAATTCTGCTTTATCAGTTTAGAAAGTCTTCTTTGATCTTTGGTAAATCATGTAATATTAGACTATATGTTTTATTAATAAAAGTAATAAAATTTTTTACACACAGACACATACACACACATATATATGTATATTATTAATAGCAAATTTAGTTATGAAGTGAGTACATCTTTCCTCATTTTCCAAAGTACATATTGTATGCCCATGATATAAAATGCAATGCATAAATCAACCATCCATGCAATACAGTGATAACTATTATTTTTTTCAATAAATTTTTTTGGATTTCTCCTTTAAACTTTTAATTTATTAGGAAAATAAAAATTACTTTGTGCTTGTTTTTAGCAATAAATACTGAAAATAAATACCACAATGCATCAGAAAAAAAGGAGCATTTTGTATTTTTAAAGAAACATCCTATGCACTGTCTACTTTTTTTTACTTCAAAACTATAAAGTTTTTAGGAACTCACTATTTTCAATTTTTTCTCAAGTTAGACATACACATAAATTTATTTATTATTACATCGATATTTTTAACATATAAGAATGGAGATTTCATAATTTACTCAAGTGATATATGTAATTAATGAAAAGAAATTGCATTTTTATTCTATTGGTTCTTTGATAATTTTATAACATTCTTTGATCAGCATTCCCTTTTATCCCCCAAGTTTAACAAGATTAAATATCCCTTCTTTTTGTTTGTTTTTAATATTTTATAAACAACATGAATGAAATATATTTTATGAAAAAATGTTATTTATATTTTTAGATTATATTTTAGTGAATCATACCAAAAAAAGTAATTGTTCTCTCTGAATGAACTTATTTAGTCATGGCCATGCTTTCACAGTCCCCATAAATTCATATGCCTATCATATCTCTTTTGTTCAGAAGATAATTCTTGGAGTCATCCACCATCTCTGCATCTTACAATTTTTCTACCTTATGTTCAACAAAGATCTCTGAGCCTTGAAAGAGTTTGCTAAAGACATCCTGTTTAAGTCTGAGTGTGCCAATCTCTCACACTCTTCACATTTTCCATTTGTGCATCTAATAACCACATACTGTAAGCAGAGCCTTCTCTGATGAAAGTTGAGCAATATTCTGATCTGCAGACATAACAATATATCACTGGAGATATTTCATTGTTATATTCTTCAGTGCTTAAGAATCTAAGCTGTGCAATTTCTAAGGGAATCACTATGCTGCCTGCTTGCGTTTCCCATCCCAACATAACAGAGCTGCTCGCGCTTCTGGGAGCCACACACACCACCCCACTTCCAGGCACACAGCTGGCCCACATTGTCATCAAGGAAGCCGCAACACACTTCCCACAATCCCCATCCAAATGCTCAGTCTCCAGAAATAGCCAAAGTTTGCACTGGCAGTACAACCCAGGAAGCCACCTTTTAAAACCTCGTGGCTTTTTTTTTTTTCCTGCTATGGCTGAATCAGGAAAACCTCTCTTAAAGAGCCATGCCACTGCTTGCTTCTCGCAAACAGAGCCCACCCAAGAAAATGCCTCTACCAAACCAGGCTTCACTCCGTTCTTTTGTGTCTAGGATTACTATTTAAGCTTTTAGGTTTTTATGTGCAATCTGTTGGAGAAGGCCACTTATTGGTTCCTGGCAGACTGGCTAGGTTATATTCGAAATAATACAGAAACTGCATTAATTAAATCACTGATTGGCCCATTAGTTCTAGCTTCTTATTGGCAAACTCTTAAATTAATTAAACCATTTCTAGTAATCTGTGTATTGCCACGTCGCTGTGGTTTACCTGGTAAAGTTCACAGTGTCTATCTCCAGAGGCTCCATGGCTTCTCTCTAACTCCATCTTCTTCCTCCTAGCATTCAGTTTAGTTTTTCCTACCTAGCTCTGCTCTATCCTATCACAGACTCAAGACAGTTTGTGTATTAGTCAGTGGTATTTACAGAATCCCACATCATTAACCACTATCTTTAATGTGGAGTACTTCATACATTGCAGAAAAGGAAAAAAAAAAACTTTGAGTGCATATTTTAGATTGAACTAATTGTCTGCAGTTTAGATAAACAATAATTTTAATTTAGAAAAAAATCAATTTTATACCTCAGTCACAGTTGACTTCAAATGTTATAAATACAGTGGGAGCAATATTTATATTTTCAAATATTACACAGAAGATATTAAAATAAGGCTTATCAATAGGAAAAAATGGAAGATTTGACCCATGCCAGTTATTTCTATTTCTTCTTCAGCTTAGTCAATGTGTCATCTGTGAATAACAGCCAAAGAAAATATATTGTCATCAATAAAGAAGTACAGAGCAGAGCTATTTCTCCAATACAGAAACTTAAATGCCACTATTTAGCTCTTCTAGATTGGCTATATTTCAGGGTAGATAGCTGTAATATTTCTCAATTGTACCTAAAAGGTTTGCAGAAGTAGACCTCATGCTCAAGAAAGAAGCAAACATAGTTTGGGACTTGATGGATGCATCACATAAAATACCATCTGTGGTAGATTATATAACTGCCATTTGTCAGTGATTAGTGGATTTCTTGAGAAGGCCTACCTAGATAAGAGAAAGAAAGAAATAACATTTGCACTCTCCAACAGAAAGAGTCATCAGCAAAGTAGAAAGCACAGATGTGTCATTCATCTCTTTTAGGTGATACTATACCACAGAGAAAATTCCTTTTATGTACCACAGCCATGCATCTGTATGGACACTATATATGAAAATATATAATTACAGCTGGATATATATACCTCTATAGATGAACTAGCAAGAGATGCCACTCAGGTACATCTCTGGCTTAATTGGAGAACTCTTTGTACAATCCAGTGCTTTTAGGATTAGTTTTACAAACTACAACCCTAAGTTTTCCCTGTCTTAGTCAAAGTTCAATGACTTGATCTTCAATTTGTAACTAGTCTCTTTCCTGGCATATGTCTTACGTCATTCATCTCTTCACGATTCCCAAAATAGCTTGATTATTGTAACTTCCTCATACCTGGCTTGATCAGACTCTTGGCATGGTTTCTTTGCATTTGTACTATTATATCTTTAGACCAGATATTTTTCATTTTTATGGACATGTGTGTCATGAATTACACAATTTTAACATATTCTTTGGCCTCACCTCTAGAGTTAAGTAACACCTCCACTCCACATTAGTTCTGATGCTCTGTCACTGAACACTGAGAATTGACTCTTTGGGAAATTTTCCTCCTTATAACTAATTCTCTATTAAATTTACAGCTAGTAACATCTTGTAGAATATGAAGTTTGTTATGTTTCTCCATAAATTTTTCTAAATTTGCTTTGAATATAAAACCTAAAAATGGGATTCTGTTATCAATGGCTTTTTACACCTTTGTAGCTTTGTAACTAGGTACATAACAAATGTTTATTTGTCAGTAATATTTAAATAGCTTAAATAAGTAATATCTAAGTTTAAATTTAAATATTTAGTAATAGAATAACAGAAAATTCATGGTTACATTTATTAATTAATCTATTTTAAAGTTATTGGCAACTATAGAGCTGGGTCTGCTTTGATACTGCTTTATTTGTTAGTATCAAAAGCTGATAAGTAGAACCCCTTGTAAATCAAGACTTCATGAGGATATATTTCTCTAGTCATTTCAGACATTTTCCTTCACAGACATGTGCATACAAACAACAAATATATGCAATAAATATCAAATATTCTTAAAGTAATCTGGATGATTGTGCCTTTTGCTCTGGTGGGAAAGGACGGATTGTCAAGATGGGTACATCATCTTTTAAAAGTAAAAATATAAACATGTAATTTTCAAGGTAAAGTATTTCTTAAAAATCACCACAGAAAACAACTTGCTTGACGAAACTGAAAATGTATAATTTAATAAAATATCTTGGCTCACAACTGCCCATTTCCTAGATTCAGTTCTCAAAGATCCATTCCACTTCCTGCCTATCCTGTCATATCACCTTCTCCTATGACCGTGCCCCAACTAAGGTCGAATCTTGATGCCCAGGAGCAGGCCATGCTAGTTTGAAGAACAGGTGCAGGCCATGCCAATTAAAGGGAGAGGTGTGATCCTCAGGTCCAAGGAATTGTTCCACTCTAAATTTAGTTACATAAGAACCATTCCACTGCGCCCCACTTCCACACTAAACACTTAATTACCATGGCCCTAACCAAAACTCATTTGGACTACTGCTGCCCAGGTGCAGGCCACACCAATCAGAACTTGTGCAGAACACAACAGTTTGAAAATAGGTGCAGGCTAAGCAAGTAAGAAAAACAGGAGAACTCAGACAGACTCTCCTTGCTTGTCAAGAGTACACACCTGCAACCATGGCCACTGACATGTGGTTCAACAGCAGACATTCTCCACTCAATGAGGGCTGCCAATAACCATTCCTTTCCTCATCACGATATCCCACTCTCCAACTCTGACAGAGACCCACTACTGCACCAAAGCCTAAGCCAGTCACCAGAAGCCCAGTTCCTAACTTGGACAGAGACTCCCTACTGGATTTTCCAACTTGGACAGAGACTCCCTGCTGGAAGCAAAGACCTGCATTTTGAGATCTGCATTTTGTTTACAGCCATCTTAAGCTCCCAAGTTAAGAAAAATATTTACCTTTATTCTCTCTGCAGGGTCTAGGAAATCAACCTTGCATCTTATCTCTTAGGGAGACCTGCAGGCACCAGGCTTCAGAAACAATTAGCATTTTCCTCTGTTAGTCAACAATCACAGACCTTCAGTATTTACTTATCAGCTAGGGATGTCTCCGGACCTGAATTCCAATAGACCGGAGTTTCCTGACACCCTTCCCTTCCCCCTTTTCCTGTTTGCTATATAACAGCTTCTGAAAAATAATAAAACGCCATTTGATCAGAAACCCTGTCTTGCCATCATTTCTTGTGTCTCTTGTACCCTCCATTCCTCTCCCCTAGGTTTATTAGAGACTCCCGTTTGTATCCTGCTGGCCGGGATAACTCCTTACATGATCTCAAGTCCGATCGGGTACCAGACATCCAGGCCACCTTGACCAGAAGACCAAAGAGAACACAGAAAACAATGAACAAAGCGGCCATCCAACAAAGACAGACACAGAAATCAGCATGTACACCTTCAATCATCCTAATCCTGCATGACTAAACTCCAGTGTAAGAATGCAATGATTCACAACCAGGGCAATATGGTGGACCAGAGCTCCAGTTTCCTACAAAAAGACCTCAATATCGCAACATGTCCAAAGAACAACAGCAACGAAAAAAAGATCTTGAAACCACATTTATGAAAATGATAGAGGACCTAAAAGATGAAATGAAAAACTCCCTTTAACAAACCAAGGAAAAGAGAAATAAAAAATTGCAGGAAATTAAAAAAAAAAATCTTAAAGAATACCAAGAAAGCTAGGAAAAAACAGATGACAGAAATTGTTAAGATCTGAAAATGGAAATAGAAGCAATAAAGAAAACAAATTAAGGGGAATCTTAAAATGGAAAATCTAGGTATGTGGCAGGGTACCCTGCCCTCTCTTAGGACTGGAGGGGGGGAGAGGAAGGGAGGGAGAGGAAGGGAAGTAAGAAGAGGGGAGGAAGTGGAAATTTTGATTGGTATTATTTATAAAGTAACAAAAAATAATCTGCAAAATAAGAAAATATAGGTATGCAAACAGGAACTACAGATCTACATATGCAAACATCATCAATAGAATACAAGATTTGGAAAAGAAGCTCTCTATTGTATCTGAAGATACATTAGGCTAAGCAATAAATTCAATTGCTCAAAGAATGTTAAATATATAAAAAAAA
Source organism: Chionomys nivalis (assembly GCF_950005125.1). NCBI lineage: Eukaryota > Metazoa > Chordata > Mammalia > Rodentia > Cricetidae > Chionomys > Chionomys nivalis. The sequence goes on along the minus strand of NC_080100.1, from coordinate 18,369,598 downwards.
TTCCTAGCACAAAGCATTTCAGGAAATCTGGGACAGTATGAAAATACCAAAGTGAAAATAATAAGAACAGAAGAAGAATCCCAGCTCAAAACCCCAGAAAAAACATTTACCAAAATAATCAAAAGAAAAAAAATTCTAACTCTGAAGAAGAACATGCCTATAAAAGTATAAGAAATTCATGTAACAACAAATACGTTGGACCAGAAAAGAAAGGTCCCTTTCCACTAAAAGCACTAATATGCAGATCAAAAAAATAATATTAAAAGCTGAAAGAGAAAAATGTTAAATAACATAAAAGAATTACACCTGACCTCTCAATGGATACTCTAAAAGACAGAAGGACCTTAAGAGATACCTTTCAAATTTCAAAAAATGAAGAGTGCCAGCCTAGACAGCTATGCCCAGCAAAGCTTTCAATCAGCATAGATGGAAAAAAAGAAGAAATTTCATGGCAAATCAAATTTAAACAATATCAAAACACCTAGTCCTGGAGAAGGTATTAGAAGGAAAACTCCATTCTGAGCATGTTAACTACACGCATGAAAACACATGCAACATACAATCAATCTCACTCAGGCAAAATTCAAAGAATGGACACATATACACAGGCACACACACATTACCACGACTACCATGCTACAAAGATCGCCACAACAAAATAACTGTAATTAACAATCATCAGTCATTGTTATATTTTAATATCAATGGACACAATTCCCCAGTAAAAAAGACACAGACTAGTAGAATGGATATGAAAACAGGATCCATTCTTCTGTTGTACACAAAGTAGTAAACCTCAGCATCAAAGACAGATATTACTTCAGAGTAAAGGGTTGAAAAATATTTCCAAATCAAATGGACCTAAGAAGTAATATGCTATAGTTATCATAATATCTACTAAAACCGCATTCAAACCAAAATTAATCAAAGCATATGGAGAACAACATTACATACTATTCAAAAGAAAACTCCACCAAGATAACATATCACTTCTTAATATCTATGTTCCAAAAACAAGGGTACTCACACTTGTAACAAAAACATTACTAAAGCTTAAATCAAACAATTAACCTCATGTATTAAATGAGCAACAGTTCAATAACCCATATCACCAATGGAAAGGTTGCCAGACAGAAGCTAAACAGAGAAATAATGGAGCTAAGAGGTGTTGCGATTCAAATGGACCTCTAACAGATGTCAAAGGACATTTTTCCCAAAGAAAAGGAATACAGTTTCTTCTTAGCACATCATGGTACATCTACAAAATTAAACACATACTTGTTGAAAAAGAAAACCTCAAAAAAAGACAAGAAAATTGAGATGACCCTGTTTCCTCTTAGACCACCATGGATAAAAGCAGGATTTCTACACCAGATAGTCTACAAACCAAGGGAAACTGATTAACTCCCTACTTAATGACTACTGGTTCAAGACAGAAATAAAGAAATTAAAGACTTTTTAAGAATTCAATGAAAATAAATTCACAACATAACAAGCTTCTGGGAAATAAGGAAATTGATGCTAAGAAAAAAGCTCATAGTACTAAGTGCCATCATAAAGAAATTGGAGCAACCTCAAACTAGCAACTTAAAAACTCTTGAAAGCTCTAGAGCAAAGTGAAGCAAATTCACTCAAGAGGTATACGGTATGAAGTAATCAAATTGAGAGCTGAAATCAAGACAATTTTAACAAAGGGCTCACTTTGAAGAATGAATGAAACAAAAAGATAGTTATTTGAGAAAATCAACGAAATAGTCAAAACTTATCTAAACTAACCAATACCCAGAGATAGAAAATATAAATGAACAAATCAGGCAGGAAAAGGAGGGCATAACAACAGACACACAGTAAATTTAAAGAATCATTATATCATGCTTCAAAATTGGTTCTACACATAACTGAGAAATCTAAAAGACTTAAGAAAGTTAAAACAAGATCAAATAGCCGGGCGGTGGTGGAGCACGCCTTTAATCCCAGCACTTGGGAGGCAGAGGTAGGTGGATCTCTGTGAGTTGGAGACCAGCCTGGTCTACAAGAGCTAGGTCCAGGACAGGCTCCAAAGCCACAGAGAAACCCTGTCTCGAAAAACAAACAACAACAACAACAAAAAAAAAAAAAACAAAAAAAAAAACAAAACAAGATCAAATAAACAAATTAAATATATCCATAACCCCTAAGGAAAGACATACAGTCATTAAAACTCAACATAAAACCAGCTAAACTGAACTTAATAGATATTAGGGTATAATCTCAAATTTATTGGCACAGGAGACAACTTCTTGAACAGAACATCCATGTCACAGACACTAAGATCAACAATTATCTAAATGCATTTGGAACATTTATGAAAAAGAATGTTCTATTAATTTTAACGATTTCCTCCCTCAATACTGGAAATATTTCATGCAAAACTCTTGTTTTATTAGCATTTAGAAGAAGATCTGCCTCATCCATATACAACATTTACTTGTATTATCATCATGAGTTCCATTCAGTGATACTATTAAGTGCATCTCCTATTTCTCTCAATCAATATGGAAGTCTAAAACTATACTTCATATATTTTCTAATGATTCCCAATAGATCTGACATACTTCCTCTAAATATCATGGGCCACTTGAAGGTCTTATATTTTACAAGTTTTGCCCTACAATAACTGATTTCCAGAGTATACTGCAGTTCAACTTACAGATAAATCATATTTAGATATTCATCATTATCTTTCCATCACAGGAAATAAAAATTTCTTTATCAATTAATCTCTTGGTTACCTTTCTATCTATATGTTTTGAACAACACCTAAATTCCAAGAAGCACTCGGAAAATATATTAACCAATAAATACGTGATAATATTCTCATAGTGACTGATTTCTAATGATTTTAATTAACTAATAAATAAAGGAATGAAAGAATTATAGAAATGCAAGGACCTGTTGAGAGATTGGAGATGTGTTTGGTCATCAATCTGTCTTTTACATGATAATAAATGCTCTGGTCAACAGAAAGAAGAACTGAGAAATACAAACAGAAAATACAGGTAAAAGAAGAAATGAAAACCAAAGAAATTTATATTACAGTATGTAACTTATTTAATACCTACTATCTTAATTTCATGAAAATAATTGTGTATTTAGATACAAACAAATTTTGTAGCTTCTAATCCCATCCCTGAAACAACACCAACACAGTTTTGCAAAATGTTTCACTCACCGCGGCGGGAGGGATTACTCAGTGGTTAAATTCAATTGGTTATCTTCCAGAGAAACCAAGGAGTTTTTCTGACACATAACTCCAATCCCAGATGACTGGATGCTTTTTCTGGCTTCTAAGAAAAAAAAGACAGAAAGAAAAAAAAAAAACATTTACATTACTGCTTTACATACCTACAGATGAAACACCACTAAACATTAAAAATAATGACAGAAATTATGAACATTAAAAAAAGAAAATCCAATCTATATATCTCCCAAACATAATTTTGGGTGAGGAGATGGATGGCTTTGTAGATAATGAGTTTGTTATGCAAGCATGAGGACATGAGCTAAGATTCTCTGAAGTCACGCAAGATATTGGATGCTGTGGCAGCAGCAATAATTTCAACACAGTAGAAGCAAAGAAAGGATAGGACTGTGTAAATTTAAATAACTTCAATGTTAGTTTTCATAGCATAAAATCAACTGAGAAATCAACTAGGCCAGGTTGAGGTTTATCTACATATAGAAAAATCTCTCAACTTGCTTAGCTAATAGGGTAATACAGAGCGCAAATGTGGATAGGACCTTCTGGTGACAGCCCCCGTAACAAAAGGTCATGAAACAAGGAAGATTATCTTATTTTTATTCAGTTGACTTTATTCTTCTGAATTAACTAACCCCATTGTTTGACAACTGTTATTGAACTACTTTGATCATATTGCATAATTCTTATTAATAATGCATTTAAATATGTATGGTCTCTTGGTGCTATTTCTTTAGAGAGATCCCCAAAATACAAAGGAGATACCCAGAGCAGGCAAGCTAATTTTAGAATATCCAAGTAGAAACCACCACTGATCTATGAGTTCAGAAAGAAATGTAACCTCAGTTAATAAACTATACAGCAATAAAAGAAAACACCTAACTTTCAATTCAGACTTCTACAAAAAATGTAAGCTCATATATATGTAATAATGCATATGCCAAACATTCACAGTGACTTTAGCAGTCTCTATCATTGCAATCTTTTATTAAAACATATTTGACTTGTAATAAGAGAGAGTCTAAATATTTATCAGAACCTGGAAGGCCACAGGTTAGCTCCTGCCACAGGTTAGCTTCTCTTCTCATCTACTATCATATTCCTTCCTCTCTATGAGCTACGAATCTTACTGACATACACTATATTTCTCAAGAGTTTTAAAAAATAAATTCTGACATTAGTACCAATGGTGGAACTGACTTTGTTTCCCCTCTATCTTTTTCTACCCAATTATCTAATCCTAGAAACATCTGAACTTCTTTTCTGTGTTCCAATGTGTAATTACAGTGTTAGCCTTAGAGGGATGCCAGTGGCATTTTGTGGTGATTTGCTTCACATTTGTAAAGGGGGGCAGGGCGAGGTAACTCCATGAGAAACGTTTGCATTAGTGTGAGTTTTAGTTAGAGCTTATCTAATTTCAATTTGCCAATTATTCAAGTGCTTAAGTGATTAGGATTAACTGCAGTTGTGCAGCATGTCTTTTATACACTTGATATTTGCGTAACAATAACTTGTTGATGGTAATGCCTTAACCATGCTGACTATTCAAATTATGGATGACGATTTCTGAATTATAATCAGTATGTCCATACGTATTTGTAAAATCAACTGATTTTGTTGTGTATTAAATACAAAAATCTTTATTAATGGCTTGTTTTAAGTTAGGCTCTTTCAGTCGTTACTAATCTCTAGTAAATGGGCCTAAATAAGTAAGTGCATTTGTTAGAAAAAGACAAAGTTTCTTGGTCTAACGGGGGTTCAAACCATGCAATATATTTGTCTTCTATATTCCTTTTGGGAAGATTAAAAATAAAAATTAAATAAAAAGAAATGATGTACTTGTATCTGAAAAAAAGCTACTAATAACCTGATTCATCTCATTTATAGATGTTTTTAGTCTCTGCCCATCACTTCTATCACCTTAATGTTCCTGATATTATAAAAACTGAAAATTATTCATGTCTTTATGTGTTAGTTGATTTTAAAAGATCTATATACCACCAAATTTCCTTGGCAGAACAAAGTAATATATATTAAAGTAAAAATAAAATTTTAGTGATATGTATGACAAGTAATCATAATATAGAGATAAAAGAAAGGACTGTGTAAATGAAAAGTACTCTTATTTGCCTCAAAGATATGAAATAATACATATCTTTCAGATTTTGCTCTGAATATGACTAAAATATGAAGATAATCTCCTTTGTTTTAATAGCAAATATATGACGAGCAATACAAAGATATGTATGTAGTCAAGAATCCCCTTGACATAAGTATGAAAGCTTTCAGATATGTTTCCCCAAACCACCAGCTTGCAGAGTATCCATCTCAAATCGATCCTGAATCACACAGCTTCACCATAACAATTAAAGATCTCAGCAACATTCAAAATGTACATGATAATTATTGTGCTGTTTTGAATGAAAATGTTCCTCATAAACTCTTAGGCCAGGTTCACTCTCTTTCTACTCCCCGCTGATCCAGTTGTAGAAATCTCGGCTACTTCTACAGCACCATGTCTATCTGTGTGCTGCTATATTCCCAACATGACAATAATGGGCCAAACCTCTGAATTGCAAGCAAGCCACAAGTAAATATTTTCACAGAAATTCTGTGATCATTTTGTCTATTCAGAGCAATAATATCCTAACTAAAACAGAAGTTGGTGCCAGAAGTAGGTATTGTGAGAGACCAACCATGATTTTCTTTGGAAGAAAACTTTGGGACTTTGGACTAGAAAAGCATTTGAATGCTTTGAGTGAAGTATAATGAGCCACAACAGCAGGCACACTGAAGGGAGTGGTGCCGAGGGTGTGATCTGAAACATAAGAACCCAACTCAAGAGTTTTCACAGTACAAGGCCCAGAGATATTATTGTAATATTTTGACCAAGAATGTAGTTGCTTTCTTCCCTTCTACAGAAAATCAAAAACAAAAAAACAAAAAACAATTTGTTTAAGGCTAAATTGAAGAATTATGAATTAACGGTTTTGGCCTAGGAATTTTTCAGATAGCCTAGAGGTGACTGTGTTGGTTGGTTATTGGTGGCACACATATGCCACCTTGCCAAGGAGCAAGGTGAGCATGGAAAAGTACAAAATGTGCAGTTTGAGGAGAAAAGGGAAACTGTGGCTGAGATATATTTTATGAGACAAGAATCTATTTTCTTTTGATATATTCCAAACACAGTTTCTATTCCCTCTAGTCCTTCCATCCCCCAACATGTCTCCATGTTCAAGTCTCTTTCCTTTTCAGAAAAGTTCAGTCCTCAAGTAGACAATAACCAAACTGGTCAGGAAAAAGAGATCGGAGAGTCCAGTGACCTAGAGCACATTTTATAATTATATATGAATATATTTCTAATTTACTACCAAGTTGCCATTTGAAATATAAGGGCTGGAAGAAATGATACCTTTAGTGAAAATGAAACAGAATCAGAAGCTTCTGTAGCAAAAGGGGCTGCATTTGTGCTTTGGAGAGAGGGATGAGAAGACGAAAAGAACACCCTTTTCAAAGGCAACCATGAAATGTGTTACAATGAGTAGCCATGTTTGATCAAACTTGATTGGTTTTGTTTGAAATGTAGCAGGAAAATACTATTGTTCTCCAGGATAAAGTATGAACAATAAATATAGTATGTTTCCCTAATATTATGGAACTTTGATTTATAGTTATAATATAAATGACTACATCATAAAATTTTGGATGAATCACAGAATCAATAGTGGAAAATTTTGTACACATGTTTTTGTTAGACTTCGCAATTAGCTTCCAGCAAAGTTAATTCTGCAGAATTTCAATGAATAAGAAAACTGCCTCTTAAGTGGCAGACCCGCCTGAGTTCTTGGGTATAGATTTTCATTGCTATGACTGGGGACCCAGGAGAAAATAATGAACGCTCTATATGTGCATCTTGATGTTCCCTAAGAGATGGAGAATTTAATTATGCTTATCTAATTATACTCAAATCTAGTTTGTCTGACTTGATTACAAAGGAATCTAGATTTTGTGTAAGGTTACTGCTGAATCGGGACTACTTTAATTTCTGCCAAATCTAGTTTACTTTCTTTTTCTCATGACCAAAATTATCTTGCTTATCACTACAACAAAATTTTGTTGTGCAGAGTATTTGTGCTCATAGTGGCTCCAATTCCAAAGCAGGAAAATATAATTTGAAAAGTTTTTTTTTAAAAAAAAGAATGCTAGAATGAGCAGAACTAGTATCTTAGTTATACAGAGGAAACCAAGAATCCAGAAGACCAAAAGAAATAAAAAGATCAGTTGCTATTAGAATGGACTGGCTTCCTAGAAGCCCTGTGGATTTTCATCATTCATAGAACCACACAGCTGCACTATTTGAAGAAAAGTTATATTGTTATTAGACACAATTGATGGCTGATTGTGAAAGATAAACACAATGGCTTGCGTCGCAGACATAATTCCTCTGGATTGTTAGAATTTATTGTTAGCCTGGGGTTGTAGCAGCATATTTATCTTGTCTTGACTCACAGTTTTCTGAACTGTTGCCTACTTTCTCTTGTGATAATGTACAGACAAAGCAAAATATCCCACTGCTCCATGTTTTTCTCCAAGAAATGAAGGGACCACATGTTTTAAAGGCATCTTCATAAATTCTTAGTAAACTCTCTAATTCAGTTTTTAAGGAATTGGGGAGTGATAGGACATACAGGCTGGGCTTATATCACCATATGGATATGGTGAATAGTCTCTCTGGAAACAGCATCTCCTGAGAAGTCTGGTGTGCTTTACAGAACCATAATTCACATAGAATTTCCAGGAAAGAAAACATACAAGGAATAAAGAGAAAATGAGAAAATGCCTGTCATAGCTGCCTACAATTTTATAGTTAATTTATTGGAGGTTACAACAGTCTATTTACTACTTTTATGTAAAACATAATTATATGACAAGTAAAAAAGGCAAATGCAAGGAAGAACAAAGATAAATGGAAAATAAAAGAGGAAGAGAGATTATATAGTACTTACTATGTTATAGTATATACAGATATTTTAACAACATTTTACAAACTATATAATTATTTCTGAACCAATCTGTCATTTTAAAATTTCAAAGTTTGTTATGGTGCCTTATTATAATTTCATCGGAAGAGCCTAGATTGTTCAGACTAATTCTGGGATGCTCACTAGAATCCGGGGTAAAGAACGGCTTGAAAAATGTTTTTAACTAAAGTTAAACTCTAAGTGCAACAGCAATACTGATATTACAGCCTCTTAAAACACTAGTTACATGAGATGATTAATTCATAAGTAAACCATATTTTAACTAAATATAATGAATTAATTTAGGAAATCACAAAATAAATGTCTACAGCAACTTAGTAATTGTAACCTATTGCATTCTTTCATTAAAATAAATTTTTACTTTTCATTGGCATCTTCTGATAAACTCCACAGTGTCTGATGAGAGAATATTGAGTGTAAAAATTGTTTTTAAATAGATTTCTTTGACAATATCATATTTTAAGTAAAACAATTTAGCTATCAGGATGTTTTGAGTTATAAATAAACACTGTAACTCTACTACACGTTCATTCTACCCATTGATGAATTCGTGTGAATTAATCTATTGTATTTGTCACATCCATTTTTATAGTAATACTTCTGGTGCTTTGAATGATAAAAATCTTGTATAGTCTAATGTGGATTTTTTCAAGTTTTTTTTTTTTTTGACTATTTGCTTTTTGTTTGAGAAACGATTTCTATGTGTAGACCTTGTTTTTATTTGTTTATTTGAGACAGGCTTTCTATGTGTAAAACTAGCTATTCTGGGACTTCCTCTGTAGACCAGTCTGGCCTCAAACTCAAAGAAATCTGCCTACCTCTGATTCCTGATTGCTGGGATTAAAGGTGTGCTCTACCACTACCTGGCATGCTAATGTGTTTTAACACTTGGTTTTTGTTTGGTGACATTGTTCCTGGCATGTTGTGGAGAATATAGGAGTTGGAGCTTTGCTGGTGGAAGTACATCCCTGGAAATAGTCATAGAGGATATATAACTCTGCCAGACGTCCAGGGTACTCTCTGTTCTTTACTTGTAGTGGACAACGTGACACTCAGTTTCTTACAGCTGCCTCTATGGCCACTACTCACTCATGTTTCCTTGGCATTATATCATGTCAAATATGCGAAATATACCGCTAGACACAATTTGTCACCTATTGGTAGTCAGTTAAATTACTTTCAAGTGATGTATTTAGAAAGAATATTGGAAGAAGAGAAGGAAAAATCTATAGCATGGGAAAGATTTGCCTTGACTGACTAATAAAGGAGCTACCTACCTCTAGTAAACCATGAAGAGTCCATTTCTGCTACATGGAAAAAATATTGTCTATATTTAGGATTATAAATTCATGGAAATGTTAGAAATCAATAATATGCAACATCTCAAATGAATATATCACTAATTTGGACAATTATATTTATTCCATTAATATTACTGTTAATAATATGTACTAATAAAATTAATAAACTTTTTACAAATAGAACAATCATACCCCACTTTTCCCAGTACACATTCAAAATAAAATTAAATGAAGAGATGCTGGAAACCACTGACATTGTAAACCAAATGGACATAATAGATATTTACAAACTGTTCTTCTCAGCACCTCGTGGAATTGGTCACCAAGACTGATCATATACTCAGAAAGAAAGCAAGTCTTAACAGATGCAAAAAATTTAAAATAACATCCTGCATCCTATCAGACTGCAACAGAATAAAGCTACGTATCATTGACAACAGAAATGACAGAAAGCTTACAAAGTCATAGAAACTGAACAACTCTCTCTGAATGAAAAAGAATTAAAACAAAAATTAAGGAGAAAATAAAGAATTTTTAGAATTGAATTAAAATAAATGTATAACAAAACAAACTTATGGTACACACTGAATGAGGTTCTAAGAGAGAAATTCTATACTAGACAAAAAAATAAGTCATTCCTGAAAGGAATTAATGATAATAAATAAATAAATTTAAGGATGATATTGACAAAATGGAAACAAACAGATAAAAAAGATATGAAGAATACATGAAACAAAAAGTTTGTTATTGGAGTAAATCAATGTGATCAGCAAACCCATTTCAAAATGAGCCAAAAGGCAGAGGAAGACAATACAAAGCAAAATTTACAGAAGAAAAGGAGGCTACAGCAACAGAAATTGAGGGTATCCATGGAATCAAAGTCATATATTTTGAAAACTGAACTCTACCAAACAGAAAATTTGAAATAATGGATATTTTCTAAATATATGCAATTTACCAAAGTTAAATCAAGATCACATAAACAATTTACGCATACCTACAACCAGTTGTGAAAAAATAAGACTAATTAAAAGTCTCCCAACCAAATAGACTAGTGCCGGATCAGTTTAGTGCAGAATTCTATTAGACTTTCAAAGAAGAGTTAAAGACAGTGCTCCTCAATTTGTCCCACAACATAGAAACAGAAGGAGCATTGCTTTGTTCATTTTATGAGTCCACAGTTTCCCTGATACCCAAATCACATTAAGACCCAACAAGAAAAAGTATCATACACCATTTTTCCTTGTGAAGAGAAATGCAACAATGCTCAATGAAACACTTGCAAACCAGGTCCAAGAAAACATTAAAACCACATATGCCATGATCAAGTAGGCTCCATTCAAGACAAGCAGAATGGTTCAACATATGTAAACTAATAAATTTATTCCACCAAATAAACAAATTGAAAGACAAAATCATCACAGATAGAAAAACACGTTCGAAAAAAAATACCAAAACTCTTCATGATAAAATGCCTAGTGAGATTAGGGATATAAGGCATATACATAACATATAAAGGCAATTTAGAGCAAGTCTAGAGCCAACATCAATATAAATGGAGAGAAACTCAAAGCAATTCCACTAAAATCAGGAATATACACTCAGTAAAGTACATGAAGTTTATGTAGAACAATGAGCAACTGAAGGAGATAAAGGAAAAAATTAGAAACAAAGAAGCTAAATATTATTTTTTATATAAAATAATATATAGAAATCACCCTAAAAATTCCACCAGGAAACTCCTAGAGGATAAATAGTTAATAAGTAGGTAGAAACAGAATTAACTCACACACACACACACACACACACACACACATACACTCAGAGAAAGAGTGAAAGAGAGGCAAACAGAAACACTATCCTTTTTATGTATAAGCTACGATTGAAAAAAGAAAATCAGAGAAACAACACATTTCACAATGACTTTAAATAATATAAAATAAATTTAGGTGAATGACTAGTATGCTAAAAATGTTAAATCACTGAAGATAGAAATTGAAGAGCTGGGCGGTGGTTGCGGACGCCTTTAATCCAAGCACTCGGGAGGCAGAGGCAGGCGGATCTCTGTGAGTTCGAGGCCAGCCTGGTCTACAAAGGGAGTTAGGGAGTTCCAGGACAGGCTCCAAAGCTACAGAGAAACCCTGTCTTGAAAAACCAAAAAAAAAAAAAAAAAAAAAAAAGAAATTGAAGAGGATTACTGAAAATTGAAAGATCTCCCATTCCCATGTGTTGGTAGGACCAACAGTATAAAAAAGGTCATCCTACAAAAACAGTCTACAGATTCAATGCAATATACAAAAAATTTTTACATAGTTTTTCATAGTTCTTGAAAGAAAATTTTCAGCATCATATTTTAACACAAAGACACACATACTTCCACACACAAATACACAAAACAAACAAACAAAATAGTGTAGTTAAAACAATCCTGAATAATGATCAGAAATTGGAAGCAACCTAGATGTTTATCAACAGAAGAATGGATAAACAAAATATGGAACATTTATAGAATGTAATGTTATACAAATGTTAAAAATGAAAACATGAAATTAAACACTTTAATAGAACTTGAAAAAACATCATTCTGAGCAAAGTAACAGAGCCCCCAAAAGGTAAATGTGGTATGTATTCTCATATATCATATATATGCATATATTATATAGTCATATATATGTTTATATATAGTATATATATGTGACTATACGTATCATATGTGTGTGTATGTTAATTCAAAGATAACCAAAATGGTTGTGGACAGATAAAGAGACTGGGGTGTGTAGACGGATGATAGATCAGCCTAGAAAACAGAAATAGAAAAGGTCAAAGATGGATGGTAGTGACTGGAATGAGAGGGTCAAGTGAAAAGACAAAAGGAAGGAGGAGTCAAGGGGGAACATCAGAAGGGACAGTCATAATTAATGGTCAATTGAGTGGTGGTATTGGAACAGTATAGTAGAATCATATGACATATATCTATGAAGATATTCTAGTGAAAACAAATAATGGAACAGATTGGCCCCCAACTGGACATGTATACCGCCAAATGAAGTTTTCTATTCATGACTGGGTTAAATCTCATTGAGTTGTTGGCCAAAGGAGCCCCACTGGAACCCTCAAACCACCCAGCTGTTCTCAATTTGTAGGTTTCTCTCCAAAGACTGAGGGAAGTCTCCATTGCTGTGAAGAACACCAGCTGTACTCAATAAACACAGAGAAACTATTAACATGTTTCTGAGGCAGTAATGAGGGAGAGGAGAAAAGGAGACTTTTTAGGGTAACCTGGCCTATGGAAGGAGTGGCCTAAGTAGATTAACAGGAAGAAAAAATGAAAACCCGTAATTTTTAAATCTGATTTATCAAAAAAAATCTAAGAATTTTGTCAGTGTAAAACTTTTAAAGATCTTTTGAGGCATGCCACTTATATTGTTCTTGATAGTATTACGTACACATACATTTTTATAAGTCTTACCACATTCCTATAATTTCTCTCTAATTTCAAGAATATTTTCCAAAAGAGAAGGCAAGGATTCATTTTCCTGACATGTTTGCAAACCTATGTATCATGTAAAAAGACAAATGGAAATTACTTATGAATTTGAAACTAAGAAGTCTGTGTGAGTAATGCAAAGGCGAAATGTCTTTTCAAGCCATCTCCGACTATACTAAGTCATGACACAAATGTCTCTGGTGGTCACCAGTCAATGATGATCCTACCTTTCGCTCATTTAATTATTAATCCTTTACTCGTTTTTCTCTATCATTTCTTATTTTATCATTTCTTAGTACTGACTTATAATCTGCTGAACTCAAATCTGAGTGTTTAATTCAATGTATAAATAATGTGTTATTTCTTAGATACTTAGTATGTGATTGATACTGTTTTGGATAAGAACCACCTCTTTGCTGCATGTATTTATCACATGAAAACACAACAGGTATATTTATCTATTAGGTCATAATTAGTTTTGGGAAAATAAATAAAAGTTGAGGTTAATGAAAGGAAAAATTGAGGACTTTTATTGTAAGATAAAGATACCTCTATGTATTTAATGAAATTCTGCAGGATGTGTGTTGAAAACTACTTTCTGACAGAAGAGACAAGAACAAAATGTCTGAAGAGGTGGCTTATGTTTATTGTATTAGCGGAAAAGCAATGGGGTGTTTAAACATCTTCCAACAAATCTTTATCACTTTAGAAAAGCCAATGTTGGCTTTAATTAGTTATGTCAGAAAAATCTTTACTGATGTTAGCTGCACTTTGCACAGAGGCAGAAATCCCAGCCTGGGAGATTAAATTTATTTTCTTCATTTAATATACATGTAGTGAGTATTTTATTCATAAAAGTACACCCAATTTCAAATCTTTATCATAATCTATATAGTATGCATCATCAAGTATTTCATTTTCAGATTTTACATTATGAAATGTTGAACTTGTTTTCATTTTGTGTAGGAAGCTGCCACCTAATGGTGTTGTGTAAAATTACAGCAGAGTAATTCAGATGATTTAGAAATAAAGTTTTTTTCTTCATGATAACTAAAATAAATGAATAATAATGCACAGAAGTTAAATTAAAAACTAAAAGTCTAAGCTAGAGCACAAGTGAATTCTGGGCATTCTACTAAAACAAGGATAATAGACATTTTCTGAGATGCTTAGTTTAGTGATACTAAGAATACAGACAGGATATCGTGTACAATAAACATATATTAAGAAATTATAAGAATGTTTATAAACACAAAAGTTTGAATACAAGTATATCAAGAAATGTGAGTCGGTCCTGAAATCTGTCATTGATTCCCACTGAAACTTGCATACTCTTGGATCAGTAATTTCGTACCTGGAAACTCTACCCGATTCTGTTTGTACATAAGCAGAGTGATGACATAAGGCGATGCAGTTATAATTCAATGCTCAGGAAGCAAAGGCTCAACATTCACTGCAATTCTTCATGACACACACATGCCTCCCCCCCGCCAAACTCACTGTTAGCACTGTATGACTTTTTAATTTAACTTCTGTGCATTATTATTCTAATTGTGATGAACAAGAAGAGTTCCATTAAAACAGAATTTATTTCCCCATATATAGAATGATCAACATCAGAAAATAAATTGTATTTCAGTTAATGAATGGCATTTCAATTAGCAAAAACCTAAACAGAACACTGTGTTGTTATTCGAAAAAAACAGTTAAAATACTTTTTAAAAGAGTTTGCTATGAGTTTTTCATCTTTAAAACTTGTATTGTTTAATAGTTTAATGACTAATAGATTAATGCCTATTATAACTGTATTCTAGGTTCATTGAGTTTTATAGACTTTGGTTACGACTAATTTTACTGTTTGATTTTTGTATGTCTTTACAAGTATTTTTAATAATAAAGTTTATAAAATTAAAAAAAAAAACCTAAAATAAATGAAGACATAAGAACTTCCTCACAATAATTTACTGTCCAAACCATATGGAAGACCATGTGGTTTCTAACTCTTTATTTATGGAATGAATTATGCTTTCTGACGTATGCATATCAATCCACTGTGTTATCCCTGAAAAACAACAACAAAATACCTTAATTTTGATCTTGGTGATTTGAATGGGAATGTCCCCACAGGCTCACATATTTGAAGATTTGAGCACCACTTTGTAATGTGGCTTAGGAACTGTGAGTTTGTTGGAGGAAATATGTCACTAGATGCAGAGACCTGTGAATTTGAAGCCCGAGCCATTTGGAGTTTCTCTCTGCCTTATACAGTTCTCAGCTTTGTTCACCGTCTCTACGCCTGCTGTATGCGGTCCCCACCTTCAAGGACTATCTCTTTCCTTGGCCTTGGCTTTTTTACTGAGGCTTGACAAAAGCAGTTAGTTATAAAAATACATAATATGTTCTATGAGTTTTTGATTGAATTTGTTAAAATTTTAGTAACATTTTTATCTATCATTCAGATTGATCTATAATCTTCTTTTGCATTATTGCATTGCCTTTATTTTGTTATGGCATCAGGATAGTATTGGCTTTATAAAACAGTATAATGGTCATTTTTATTATTTTTTTAATGGAATATTTTGAAAAGTAGTATTGCGACTTCAACTTTGAAGATCTGAGTTAATTAATCTGAGCCTCTGTCTGGAGTTTTATTTGCTCTTTTTAAATTTAACTGATGTTTCCATTCCATTGCTTGCTATGGAGTTGTCTAAATTTGTTATCTTCTTTAGGTTAACTTTTCCTAGTCATATAAATTCAGAAATTTATCCATTTAAAAGTCTAATATAGTATAATTTTAAGATATGTCTCCATATGCTTTTGAATTTCTTTGGTATCTGATGTAATACCTCTCTTGTGTTTCCGATTTTGTTAATTTAACTTTTTCTTTTTTATCTTTTAATTCTCTTTTACGGTTTATCTGTGTGTGTTTGTCAACATGCTGCATCATGGGTAAGAAGGTCACAGATCGTTGTGTATGGTGTTTTCTCTTCTTCCACTGAGAAACTCTCAGGTCAAATTGCTGGTCAGACTGTGTGGAAGGCTCTATTCCCTACCTGTCTTCACTCTTTGTAGTAGTATTTCTCTGTTGATAATCAAATATCTTTCTTTATCCAGTCAAGACTGAAGACCACAATTCTCTAGGAATCCTTCGTGTCTTCTAAGCAAGATTTGGAATGATGAAACATTCAGTTTCATAGGCTAAGCAATGACAAACTCTCATTTTTCTAATGTGAAAAGTCAATTGCTAAACTAACGACTAGTCGTATAGGCCAATATCATAAACAATCTTCTATCAGTTCTGCTTCTTAGATAGTCATTTCTAATAGACCTTGTGGAATCTGCCCATATGCCCATATGCTTTCAGTTTATTTTAATTAGGTTAAATAAGGTTCTCAATTTTGTTTGTTTGTTTTTTGTTATTTGGTTTTTCAGAAGCTATCTCTTCATTTTATTGACTCAATTGTGTTCAAAGATTTCAGTGTATTTCATTACTTTATGCCCTCATTTTAGTTATTTCTGCCTACTGCTTTGGGTTTGGTTTGGTATTGTTTTTCTAGTACAATAATGGCCATCCTTAACTTGTTAACTTGAGATCTTTCTTGATTTATATCATAGGAATTGCAGGTATCTAATTCCCCCTTAAGACTGACTTCATAATACCTCTTAGGTAGACCATGCATTGTTTTAAATTATTCAATTCCCAAAGTTATTACTTTTAATTTGGCAGTAATCTGTTCATACTTCATTTAATTCATTTAATATTTATGAATTTGGGTATTTTATTTGTGTGGATGTTCAGATTCACTCAACTATTAGGGGATAATATACAAGATTTATTTTTAAATTTTCTCTATTTACTGAAACTTGCTTTATGTTCCATATGTGATTTGTTATCTATCAAGTTCCAATGGCTGCTGTTAAGAATGAAATTTCTGTTGTGCTTCGGTAGAATATTCTGTAAATGTCTGTTTTGTTTATAATGTCATTTCATTCAATGTTTCTTTATTTTCTTGTCTGGATGGTTTTCTTGTTGGTGAGAAGGCGTAATGAAGTCACCCACTATTGCTGTCTTGGGTTTTATCTGTGACTTTATTCCTGATAATATTCATGGTATGAAGTTGGATCTGTCTGTTTTTATCCAGAGATTATATGATTATAGTTGAAATATCTTATTGATGGAATGATCCCTAAATTACAAAAAAAAAAAATGACTCTATTTTCTAACTAGGTTTTGTTTGAAGACTACTTAGTCACACATTAGAGCAGCTAGGACTGCATGTTTCCTGGATTCATTTGTTTAGGATTTATTTCTCAAAGTTAATGACTAGCTGTCTTTGATAATGCAGCATATTTCTAAGAGGCAGCAAAGAAAAGGATCATCTGCTAGTCTGACTTTCGATAGAAGAAATGAAACTATTATATTTCAGTGTTATTTTAAGGTAAATATTAATATTTCGAATCCAGTCTTTTTTAATTCTGTGATATTTTATATTTCTTAGTTCTCTTTATCTTTTTTTCTTTGAGACAGGGTTTCTCTGTAGCTTTGGAGCCTGTCCTGGTACTAGCTCTTGTAGACCAGGCTGGCCTCGAACTCATAGATATCTGCCTGCCTCTGCCTCCAAGTGCTGGGATAAAAGGCATGCACTACGACCGCCCAGCATACTCCTCTTTATCTTAACACTTGTCTTAGGTTCAGTTTTCTCCTGAAGCTTTCTGCAATGTCCTAATATTTCTCATATCAGATTAATCACAAGTATTTCTTCTAGTTTTATGTTTATATATTACTTTGGTTTTTTTATTATGTGTGGTATTCTCTTTTTTATGTATTAATACAGACAGTTTTGTCAGGTAGATATATTACCATAGATTCTCCATAGTCTTTTAAAGCTTCAATATTTCTTTTCTAATGATTTTTTGTTGCAGGTTAACTTAATGAGAAGGGGTAGAGATATGTGCTCAAATAATGTAAAACAGTCTCAACTCTGAGAACAATTAGCCACAGATATCCTGTAAGCTGGGAAGTTCATTATCTTTAGGAGAGATAAAAGAAAGAAAAATATAACAGATGGGTGGGGTACACTTAAAAATAAAGTCATGAAAAGTTAGAAACTTGGAAGTCTTATGTCCTGTACTTGGATATTATGTAGGTAAGAAATAGCTGCAGAAAGAAAAGATGCGGAGTAGTGAAAGCTTGAGGACTGCACACTCAAGAAAAACCTTTTGTCCTCATAAGAAGCCTAAAGGGAGGGCCAAGGTCCAGGAACACTCTGAGTTTGCCGCACTGGATAGAGTTGGGTAGTAGATCTCCGGGGAATATCTGAACTAAGAGACCAACAAGAGAGTGTCGTAAGTCACAGCACTCTCCTAGGCTTCAGAGCACATTCATGCATCGGATGGATCTCAAGATCCTAAGTCTCCCTGACTCCACAGTTTTCACTTTTTTTCCCCAAATGCTCTCAGTTCTGTAGATTGACAAGGCACACTCAGCCCTCTGAGTCCTGAGAACTACAACTGTTTGTGGCCACACTGAGCTCTGGATTTGAATAACTCTAATCTATATTATGTTTTAGTTCAATAGATGGAGATGAGAAAGGGTACACATTCAGTTCAATGTCTGACTTCTTGAAGACATTTTTTTTCTTGTATGTTTTCTTCTAGAATTAGATGTAGTCCTTACATCATTTCCATATTTTGCTTTTAAATTAGAAATTTGAGTACAATAATGCAACATTTAAAACTGTGTTTTCCTTATTGTGTTCATTTATTATTGGTTAATGTAGGGTTGGCTTTCACTGAAATAATATTCTTTTTATTATTTCAACAGCATTAGTTGATTTCTTTTGTCAATATTCACATTACTCATATAAATTTTAACCTTTATTATCATATTTTAGGAATTTGCTCTTATACATTTTCATGTTTTTATTCAATATCACAGATGAAAAACTTGAGTTTAAAAGAGATGGTTCAGTGGTTAAGAGCATTGCCAGATTTTCCAAAGGTCCTAAGTTCAATTCCCAGCAACCATATGTTAGGTCACAAATATCTGTAATGAGATCTGGTACTATCTTGAGGAAGAGACATAGTCATTCGTCCCCATAATCTTAGACAATGGCAACCAATATGGGCAGGTTCAGCAGAACCACTATATGCAGTTGGTCCATGCATGCTGCAGTATTGCCAGGGCATAAATTAGAAAAATAATAATATTGCTATTTTAATAGTGTCATGTGATAAAAATTCCTATCATAATTTTGGTATTTTCTTCAGAATTACTATATTAATTTTACTCTTCTCATATGGTTATATCTTTCTTACTTTTTCAAGAATCATAAAGTTTTTAATGCTGTGTACTATATTCACTATTAAGATAATGTTGGTAGTAAAGAGTTATACTGGACACAGGTAAAATAATTTATGGAAAATAATTACTTGAAAACTCAACTTTGATAACAGTGAAAAATTGACTTTGTTAAGATTGTTATATTTCAGTTTTAAACAAATTTTTAAAGCTAAATTATTCCTTTCAATTTTGAAATGTGAATGAGTATTATATGCCTAAAAATAAAAGTATTATAACTATTTTAGGGTCAAAAATGTTTATTGATAGAATAAAGACAAAATAAATAATATATAAATAGCTACACATAAGAAAATTATACTATTCAGGAATTTAAGTATTATTGTCCTACATGATTTAATTTGTATTATTTAAAATTTAAATTCACAAATGCTAGTAACCAATATTTACCTACAAATATCAATATAGCAAACATTAGGAATCTAAACTAATGATGTTTTAATTGATGCCTCAAATTTTTATTTGAAAACTTAAAAGTACTATATATATATATATATATATAGTACTATATATATGAATGAATGTGCATAAAAGTGAGTTGAAGCTGTTGCACCACAAGATGGCATGTGTGGGCCATTGAACAAAATCTGCTGATAATTTAAGGTTCCATTCCTCAATAGATGCATGATTTCTATAATTTTAAAAAATAAAATTACAACAAGCTAGTCAGAATTTGAATGTAAACTACTAATTGAAGTCAATCTATGACAAAATTATTTCAATGCTATTTTCCAATTTTCTTCATTAAATTATGAAATACTCTATTAAATACAATTATTTTTCATATATGACTTATACATGTCAAGTCATTCTGTGACTCCCAACTCACCTGTGTACTGAGCAGATATCAAGTAATAGAGACCATCCTTATTCTTTAAAAAAACATGTGCTAGTAATATTGAAACAATCAAAGATATAAGTGCATAAAAGTAAAGTTAAGCAATACTAAATTTTTCCTTATCTTAATATCTGGTCATTTAAAATTTTATTGTGTTTTTATTTATATTTCATAAATTTCAATATTGATTACTTTTCTCTGACTACAGTGCAGTAATGCATGTAATGAAAAAGGCAATATTTGTATATATTTTAAGAATGTAATTGTTTAGTAATAAAACTTACAATTTATTGTAATTATCATAGAATGACAGAATTAACTTAAAGAATAAGAAAATATGCAATAGCAAGAAAGTCATGAAGTTGAGAGAGTGTTTGCTCTATTATAAAGCTAATGAAAACAGCTTGGTATTGGCATAAAAACAGACAGGTTTACCAATGGAATCGAATTGAAGTTCCAAATATTAACCCAAACACCTGATTTTTGACAAAGAATCAAAATTGTACAATGAAAAGAAACCAGAAAGCATCTTCCACAAATGGTGCTGCCATAACTGGATGTCAACATGTAGAAGAATGAAAATACAACTATATCTATCCAATTCAAAAATTTAAATCCAAAAGTATTAAAGTCCTAAATATAAACCTGACCACACTAACATAATAGAAGAGAAAGTGAGATGTAGCCTTCAATATTGTCAGTATTTTATGAAAGTAAGAAATTATCAAATATACCAAGCATCAAATATAAAATGCTCTTTGGGTAACTTAATAAACCAAGTATAGGCTCGTTAACTGACAGATGTACAAAGTTTCCAAGTAGTCAAGGTTGGTCTTGAACTTACTGTGATTCTTTCAGGACTCAATTATTCTGGAAATGAAATGATTCTTTACTCAGAAAAACGTTTGCTTGAATATCACCTCCTGTTTATAGCAATCATCCAAACACTGCTGCTTTGACAAAAATACAGCTTTAGACAAAAATATCACTAAATTATTAATTTTCTTAATGATTACTTTTATACATTTGGAAAACAACAATGGACAAATTATTAAGTGGAAAACTGTACATAATCAAATTCAGAATATGATATTGGTGTTGAACAAAGCACTTACATAATTAGTAGAAAAGGCACAAGATTTGTTCAAATGGTAATTGTCATCATCTTAAATATACACTATAATCTGTTTAGATGTTAGGGGACAACACTATGCTGGTTATAAACTACCAAGGGTGGGTACTCTTGGCAGCAGGATTTATGACCTAGGAAATCATACATACAATAAATATACAGTAATGGGGATACACCATCAGACAATGAGATATTTTGGGTCAGGGTCTCTATATAAAATAGTGATGAAGTCACAGGCATAAAACATATTGTGGTGCATACCTTTAAGTTAATATAGTGTTCAGAGGCCCTATTGGTCAGAAGTTGCAGTCTATCATGGCTTTCCAGCTATCTCCAAGCTCAGCAACATGAAGGATTCCTTCCCCAGCAAGACTTCTAGCTCTCAATTTGCCCTTATTTGGAGTGTATCTCCTGGTCCATATGCCTTGACTTATCTCAAGGATGACCCTTGATAGAGTTCCCTGCAAATGCTCTTCCCATCCACACCACACGGTAATTAATAACATGCAGCAACTATTTCCATAAGACTGTGATGCCACTAACCCAGATTAATGGAAAGAGTGTGCTATTTAGTGCAAATCGGGTGATTCTCCACCAACCATCCCCAATCCTATAAATTCCACATACTCTTTTTTTTTATTGAGGTATACATTTTTCTCTGCTCCCCTCCGCACCTCTCCCCTCTCCTGTAACCCTCTCCCAAAGTCCCCATGCTCCCAATTTACTCAGGAGATTTTGTCTTTTTCTACTTCCCATGTAGATTAGATCTATGTATGTCTCTCTTGGGGTCCTCATTGTTGTCTAGGTTATCTGGGATTGTGATTTGTGGGCTGGTTTTCTTTGCTTTATGTTTAAAAACCACCTATGAGTGAGTACATTGTGGTAATTGTCTTTCTTTATCTGGGTTACCTCACTCAAAATGATGTTTTCTAGCTCCATCCATTTGCCTGCATAATTCAAGTTATCATTTTTTTTCTGGGTAGTACTTCATTGTGTAAATGTACCACATTTTCCTTATCCATTCTTCAGTAGAGGGGCATTTAGGTTGTTTCCAGGTTCTGGCTATGACAAACAATGCAGTTATAAAAATAGCTGAGCATATGTCTTGAATAATGTTGAATTGCTTTACTGAAGTCATTTACTGGAAAGATATTTTATCATATTTATAGCCTTTGAAACTTTGTTTGCACTTGTGCTCCACCATAGTGGATTGGTGGCCAAGGATCCCTGAGAAAGGAGAACGAGAGTAAAGCTCTCAAACCTAATCAGAGGAGTTTCTGTTTACAAAAGACACTGATTTATACAGAAACCAGGAGTTGGTCAAGGTGTGGGAAATAAGAGACTTCAGAATGCTCATGTGAAAATTGGTTTCCAGAACAGTGTCCACAATAACACTTGGGGATCATTTTAATAAAATCTTAATGCCAACATAGAAGGATGGGAAGGACTAGCTATGAAGTCCAACTGCTAGGTGAGAGTCTGTTGCTAATTGATGGCTGCTGGGTGGTGTAGGAGGTCCTTCTGCATTTGTGTTGATTTCATTGGTTGAGTAAAGAAGCTGCCTTCCCATTTTGATAGGGCAGCCCTTAGATGGGTAGAATAGACAGAACAGAATTCCGGAAGAAGGCAGGCAGAGAGCCGCCCTCCATGAAGCTGCCAGGTCAGACATGCTGAATATTTCCCGGTAAGCCACGGCCTTGTGGTAAAATACAGATTCTTAGAAATGGGTTGAATAAAGATGTGAGAGTTAGCCAATAAGAGGCTAGAGGTAATGGGCCAGGCAGCGATTTAATTAATACACATTTCCGTGTGGTTATTTCGGGACTTGAGCTAGGCAGGCCGAGAGGCAGTGCGCTCTTCCTACAACAGAGCTAGGAGTTGTATAATTGCATTTCTTGAAGAGTTTTGCCACTGGATATTGGATGTGCTCCAGAGAATGGTCACACACCTAAAATTATACAGAAAGTAATAAATGGACTCTATGAATTTAAGAAAAATGAAGATACAAATTTGGGAAGATAGTAGATAGAATCTACTTTTTTCCCGTTCTTTGCATATAGACATCTTTTTTTACTAAAAATATTTATTGAAAATGCTGCTTCTTTCAATGATATTTTAGTCCTCTTTGTTAAATATCAAGTGGCTGTAGGTAAGCTGTTCTTACCATCTATCTTCTCTTTTGTTTCATTTGTCTACATGCCTGTTTATGTGCCAATGCTCTTTTAGTTCCATTACTATAGCTTTACCATATATCTTGAAGTCTGATGGCAAGTCCTGCTTTAGTATTCATTTTTCTCATGATTGTTGTAGGTATCCAGAGTATTTTCTAGTTCCTTATAGAGTGTTGGATTGTTTTTCTATTTCTATGAAGACTCCTGCAGGTATTTTGGTTTGGATTGCACTGGATTTATAAATTATTTTGTCTAGTATGGTCATTTCCAAATATTAATTCTACCTGTGCATGAACATGGGACGTCTTTCTGTCTTCCAGTGTCCTTGAGTTTTCATTATACAAGTTTTTAAGTTTGTTAGGTTTATTCCAATATATTCCCTAATTTTGATGCTTTTATAAATGGAAATGGGTCCATTATCTCTTTCTCAGCGTATTTGATATTGTATAAAAAGAGACTCTAATTTTTTTCAGTTAAATTGGTACCTTGATGCTTCAATGATAATTTTTACTGTTAATATAAACTTTTTGATAGAAATTTTGAGTTTCCTTGTGTATAACACCTGAAAAATAGGAATAATTTAATGTTGTTTTGATTTTCTTTTACTTGTCTTATACCTGTGACTGCTTGTTCGAGCACATTATTGAAAAGGGATAGTGTGGGACTTTTTCAAGCTTTTCTCCATTTAGAATAATATTAGCTGAGGGTTTCTTTCCTTTTTTCTTTTTTCTTTTTTTTTTTTTTTGAGACAGGGTTTCTCTAAAGCTTTGTAATCTGTCCTAGAGTTTTCTCTTTACTCAGACTAACAGATATCAGCCTGCCTCTACTTCCCCAGTGCTGGGAACAAAGGCATATGCCACCAATCCACTAATGCCTGGCTGGTTTCTTTCTTTCTTTCTTTTTTTTTTTTTTGAGATGGGGTTTCTCTGTAGTTTTGGAGTGTGTCTTAGATCTTGCTCTGTAGACCACGCTGTTCTAAAACTCACAGAGATCTGCCTTTCTCTGCCTTCTGAGTGCTGGAATAAAGGCATGTGCCACCGCTGCCTGGCTCTTAGTTTCTTATATGTATATTTTATTATGTTGAGTAATAGGCACACTGTGCCTTCAGTCTTGAAAAACTTTAATATGGGTGTATGTTGGATTTTGTCAAACAATGTTTTACATGTATAGATACAATCATGTGATACTTTTCTTTCTTTAAAGAAATTTGAATGATTTCTAACATTTTTAGTTTATATTAAACCCTGCCTGCATTTCTAGGATAAATCCAACTTGATTGTGGTGGATTTCTTGTTGAAATATTCCTGTATGAAATTTGTCAGTATTTTATTGATAATTTTTGCATCTATTGTTGAAAGGAAAATTAGCCTATACTTTTGTTTTATGTTGTGTTTTTTACCTTGTGCCAGGCATAAGAGTAAACTAACATCATAGAATGAGTTGGAGACTGATTCTTCTATTTTTGTTGTATGAATCATTTGAATATATATAATCTGGGTATTGGGAAACACATCATTCTCTTCCTTCTGTGTCATAGGAGTGATGTTCTATTTCCAAGGACACTGCTTATGTATGTCTATTTAACCTGGAAATATAAACGTAAGTTTAATTAATTCAATCACTGAGCACAGAATGGCTTGGTTGCATTGATTTCACCATTAAGGAACCCAAGGCTGCAAAGAGAACCACAAGTTCATTAAGCTCAAGTAAGCACACTGCTATTACTTTAAGCCCATCTTTCTTTTTACCCAAAGCTAGTCAAGGATGCAAAAACAAACATAATAGAATTTTTTTTAAATACACTATAAGAGCTAACTTCTTAAATTCCAACTTCCTAGATTTTATTTGCTATGAATTCCACATGAAACAGAGAAAGAACATTAAAAGTCCTGAACTTCATCATTCTTCTTTGCAAAACAAAATAAAAAAAATTAACCTGGTTGATTTCCGTTGAGGTTTTATATATATAGGAAGATATAACATCTAATATTACATATTATCAAATATGGATTGAGTGGTATTCAGATTATTATACTATGAAGGAATGACTGTTAGAATTTTAGAATATAGAAAGAAAATTTGAGAATCTTTTGTTCAGATAATCTTTAAGTGTCATTAAGTCTCCAAAATAATACACTTTCTTTAAAATATTATTTAAGGTGGGTCTTTTTTATATTTTTATTCTCATTTTTATGTGTGTAGAGTGTTATGAGTTTACAGACAGTTGTCTTCCTGTACATATGGTGGACACCAGAAGGAAATGTCTTCTACTCTATCTTTCTTCAGCTTGTTTACTTGAGTTAGGGTCTCTCATTGAACTCAGTTCCTTCTGTTCTCGTTAGGTCTTCTCAGGAGATGAATAAGGTGAATTAGCAGAACATATGGCCAGGCCCTGCTTTTTATATAGGGTGTGGGAATTAAAATTTCAATTCTTGTTATTGAACAACATTGTTTTTTTCTTCTTTTTTCAGGATCCACCTCCCTAGAATAAAACCTTTTATGTATATAGTTTTATGTCTTTCTTAATATTTTATGCTGTGGCAAAGTGCAGAGATTGGAGTTTAGGAAAAAAATTAAAAAAAATATCTCATTGATTGTCATTGATTACAGAGAAAATATAAAGTCTTTAGTGATGAACCTTTAATTGCAATTACCATTTATGGAATGACTTACTTGATATGTGAGTATAATTTTTATTTATGATACAACTACAATTTATGTATTTCATTAATATCAAAAGAATTCAAAGAAAACAAGGATATCATATAAATTGGAATTTTTGTTAAATACTAAAGAAAAGATGGATTTCAATTTATCTCATAATACATAAAAATTTTATTCAAGTTAAAGACACTACCCTCATCTGTTTGAAGCATTTGAATAAAGAACAACATAGGTATATGCATACAGATAAATAGATGATAGATAGATAGATAGATAGATAGATAGATAGATAGATAGATAGATAGATAGATTCCTACAGAGCAGTGGAATGCAAAAGATAGCCACATATCCCTTATGCTAGTGGAAACACACTACTATTATTGCTAGGACATCATCAATAAACAATAGATAAAAACTTTTTATTCACATAATGGAGTATTAGAAATAAAAAAGAATTTTAAAAATATTATGGATTTGAGGAACACTCCCCAATGTAACAGGATAAATAGTAACTGAGACATAGTAATCAACTTGTATAATACACTTCTTATAATATTAGATTATGGTTATTATTCGATACCATAAAACCATATGACAACAGGTCAATTTTATTTTATTTAAAGAAGAATGAGTGGAAGTTCAGGGAAAGTTTCCCTAAAGAAATGCATGACATGGCACATCATTGGTATGAATTTTGCAGAAGAGGAGAAAGCAAATAGTAAGACTGTGGCAGAGCAACCTCTAACTCACTATAGAAGTGAAAGAGGATGGTATCACATCATAAACACTTCTTGTTGAATTTCCAATACAGCACTGTTTACTGCCTTAAAATATTTCAAAAGAGAAAAAAGCAACTTGCATTAGAATTTATTGTTAATAAATTGAAGAATATAATTCTGCTGTGAGAGAATGAGGTGCACATTTATGCAGTAGAGTGGGTTGTATGTCTGAATGCTGACTGGTAACAATTGCACTAACTAGTGGTAAAGAAAGATCATTCAAGTATGAAGCACTTAGGAAGGATCAAACATCACTTTATGGGATTTTGTGTGGACTCAAGTTACTAAAGAAGGCTATTAAATTTTGGTTAATTGGCTACAATATGACTCTACACAAATCTCTTTTTCTGGAACCAAGGAAATATCTATTTACTAAATGGAGTTTTGAGTGAAAGTTTTTATTAAATGTTTTGACTTTTTATTGTTTACAAGATAAAAGTTAAGGTATTCTGTATTTTATCTGTGTCTTCTGCACAAAAGAGTAATTTTTATTCTCTAATAAGGACAAGTGTTGTAGGGCTCTATGACTTCTTTAGAATTCATAGGTAAGAGTAGAACTATGCTGGGAAACTGTACATTTATTTTTTTGAAAAATTGCATATTATGATTATTTTCAAACATGGTGTTATAGTTTTACATAAATATACAAAATTTGCTATTATGTATATAAAAATTTTTTGAATACCAAATTAAATGCAAATAATTTTTTTTATTCTTTTTTACTTAAAATTTCCAACTGCTCCCCGTTTCCCATTTCCCTCCCCCTCCTCCCACATATTGCCCCCTCCCCCTGCTCCCCTCCCCCTATCCCCACTCCACTTCTCCTCCCCCTAGTCCACTCCCCCTCCCTCTCGATACTGAAGAGCAGTCCAAATTCCCTGCTCTACAGGAAGACCAAGGTCCTCCCACTTCTATCTAGGTCCAGGAAGGTGAGCATCCAAACAGGCTACGCTCCCACAAAGCCAGTTCATGTATTAGGATCGAAACCTAGTGCCATTGTCCTTGGCTTCTCATCAGCCTTCATTGTCCGCCTTGTTCAGAGAGTCCAGTTTCAACCCATGCTTATTCAGTCCCAGTCCAGCTGGCCTTGGAGAGCTCCCAATAGATCAGTTCCACTGTCACAGTGGGTGGGTGCACCCCTCGTGGTCCTGATTTCCTTGCTCATGTTCTCCCTCCTTCTGCTCCTCATTTGGACCTTAAGAGCTCAGACGGTTGATCCAAATTGGGTCTCTGTCTCTCTCTCGATCCATCGCCAGATGAAAGTTCCTGTGCCATTCTCCTTGGCCTCTCGTCAGCTCTCATTGTCCAACACATTCAGAGAGTCCGGTTTTATCCCATGTTTTTTTCAGTAGCAGTCCAGCTGGCCTTGGTGAGCTCCCAATAGATCGCCCCCCCCCCCCGTCTCAGTGGTTGGGTGCACCCCTCATGGTCCTGTCTTCCTTGTTCATGTTCTCTCTCCTTCTGCTCCTCATTATAACCTTGGGAGCTCAGTCCGGTGCTCCAGTGTGGGTCTCTGTCTCTATCTCCATCCATCGCTAGATGAAGGTTCTATGGTGATATGCAAGATATTCATCAGTATGATTATAGGATAGGTTCATTTCAGGTTCCCTATCCTCAGGTGCCCCAATGAACTAACTGGGGACATTACCCTGGGCTTCTGGTAGCCATTCCAGGTTCAAGTCTCTTGCCAACCCTTAGGTGGCTCCCTTAACTAAGGTATGAGTTTCCCTGCTCCCCCATCCAACCTTCCTTTACCCCCAATCACCCCGATTCCCCCAGTTCCCCTCATCCTCTCCTTCACACTTTTCTCTCCCCATCTCCCCTCATCCCCATCCCACCCCACCCCCCAAGATTCCCATTTTTTGCCCATCAATCTTGTCTATTTCCCATAGCTGGGAGGATATCTATATGTTTTTCCTTGGGTTTAGCCTCTTGTTTAGCTTCTTTAGGATCACAAATTATAGACTCAGTGGCCCCTATCCATGGCTAGAAACCAATTATGAGTGAGTACATCCCATGATCTTCTTTTTGGGTCTGGGTTACCTCACTCAGGATCGTATTTTCTATTTCCATCCATTAATGCAAATAATTTTTACATAATGGATAAAATCAATCTTCAGTAAATGATTAGTTTTTGATGACTATCTGTCATGTTTCATTCCCTATTGATTGAGAACATTTACTTGCCTACTAATTGAATCTTGTACATTCAAACTTCTTTGTATACTCATTTGCACATTTTGGGTTTGTCCTCTTTGTGAAGGTGTGAGTAGTAGCAAAGATAGTAGTAGAATTCTTAGAAGAAGTGAGGGAAGGCAACTGTATTATGTAAATACATTGAAACTTAATGATTACATTTTAGTATTATATCTTAGAAAATTTTAGCAAAATAAGCTTTTCATATAGCACAATTGCATAAATCAGTTCTAAAACTTTATTCCGCTAGTGTTATTTGTTATATTTTCATTTAACTTTTATCATTTTTTCCTTATATTATTAGTGTTGCAAAATTTAAATACCTTACTCTTGATGAGTAATGTTTAAATTCTGTTCACAAACTCTGCAATGGTATGATTTGGTTTCCTTAGAGCTGTCAACTGATTTTAACACGCAGTGTGAATCTACATTATTCTATATCAACTAAGAATCATACTTTTTACAGTAGAAAAGTTTATTACGTTATAGTATTTCTAAATAATATTAGGTAAACAATAGTATGGGCTATATGAAAAAGGGTTCTACCAAATCATGAAAACTAGAAAATTTAGAGGAAATATTTCTAATTTAATATAAATCAAGTAATAACCCTTTATCCATAAATTTGTAAAGAACCCAAGAATCAAGGTAAACATAAAAGAACATCAAACTCAGCTAAAGCAGGACCACATAATTCACTTTTGCTTACTGTGATTTCTATTCCGAGTTTTTGTCATGACTCACAGCAGCTATAAACATCAAGGGAGAGGCTATGTATAGAAGTTTCCTTGGGAGAAAGTTGAAGGAGAGGGGAGAGGCAGGGAGGGGATTAGAGAAAAATGTAGAGCTCAATAAAAATCAATGAAAAAAGAAGTTTTCTGAATCATCTACTTTTACTGTGGTAAATGAAAACAATGTTATGCCATTATTCAAAAGTTCTGAAAAAAAGAGAAACATATTCCATAAAAAATAAATAAAAACATTAAATGTGCATATAAGTCATAAAATTGGAAATTTAGGTGTTTCACTACAGAAATTGTTATATAAATAAACAATAGATCCAACTTAATGAAAAATCCATGTGAAAATATGCTAATAAACACATACAGATGTACATCTATGCAAAGATATACAAATTAACATCATTTTTATGCAAAAATGTAATTTATTTCTGAAAGCAGCAGAATGCACCTTAACCTAGTCTTTGGTCTAGAATACCCATCATTTTCCCAACTATGTAAATACCTTCACATAGAATACTTTAGAGACTAAATAAGAAATAAATGGGTGCCTTAAGTGTTTTTCATCAGTTGAAAAGTTGGAATTGACTTCAGTATTTTTCCACAACAAATGCTATGTGAGCACGTGTTGGGAGCAGTGAGACCCTAGGTCCTGGATTTCTTGTAAACAACTTGTTTTTCCCTGATCTGAGTGCCTACAGCTGCTCTGAGCACGAGACTTTCAGGAGTTCTTGATGGCAGGAGAGTGGTTTCTGGTGGGTTCGGCTTAGGCATGGCTATCTCTATATAATCTGCCCCTGAACACAATAAAGGGACATTCTGGGTGCTTTGGTATCAGTGTTATAAGGTCTGCGTGTCAGTCCGTTTCTGTGTGTGTATTCTCAACCTCCAGCCCCTCGCCCGGAGCTTGCGAACTGAGTTCTAGTTCACAGAGCACAGACACGAGGGCACAGTGTGCGGCAAGCAAGAAATTCCAGGCTCTGTGACAATAATAGTTGCAACAAGTAAAAGATTTGGTCCAGTGAATCATTTAGGATATGGAAATCTGGAAATATTGAGATATATGAATCTCTGTCACTACCTGAAAATCAGCATAATTTACTATATTTTAATAAGAAACTGAATTTGTATTGTTTATCCATATACATAAAAAGATATTGAAGTTTGCAAAAAGAGGAAAAGAATAAAATAATGGCACAAGAAAATATTTAGAGCACACACTATGTAAAGTTAGAATAGTTTAAGTATTCCCTAGCCAATAGATAATGCAAAATACTTTAAAACATGGAAAACAAAATACAATGGTAAAATAAAATGAACACATTTTATGGATCTTCATCTAATTTTGTTTCTATTACTTTTTCAACTAATGGAGATTAATTATATTAATTTTAAATTTAAAAAAAAATCACCACTCTTTTTAGGTAGTTAATACCATGAACTTATTTTTTTTTAAATCTGGAATCAATTTCTCATTCAAACATCATACAATAAACACATTCATTTAATGATATGAGTTTGTACCTTGGCATTGACATCTAGTTGACCATCATATTCTTCAAGCAGAGATTACATTATTATTTCATTTACTTTGCTGAAATCTGCATCTCCAAGATTTCCGTTGAGAAAATCAGTTTCATGTAAATCAAACAACTTTTGCAAGTATACTTGGCTCATACTCGAATCAGTTCGAGTACCTTGGCATTTCTATGCTGTGAATTGTACCACAATAATGGTTGCTGTGTTGGATTTTTTAAACAAGCGGCAAGTTAGTTTTGAAGAACACAGTATGAAGGTCAAATGATTTAAAAATGGATTTATTTATGCAAATATATGCTTTTTCTTGATGTTTTGACTAATGTAAAATGACGACGTTACATTTTTATTTAGAAATTGAAAGAATTATAGTCTCAAGAATATTCTTGCCTAAGCTATTACTGCACAGTGCCAACTGCCTAATAGTAAGCTGCTTCCTCGGATGCTGCTAAAACAACATGGGCTGTTCAACAACTCCTCAAATCTCTGTATGTGAATAACACAACATACATTGTTCCTGGACGTAATATCCCATATTTTGTTTACTTGTCCTGCGCTATATTTATATAAGGTGAATTTCTTCTTGTGTCTTGAATATTTTAGAAAAGAGTCTTCATTGTGGTGTATAAAAATGGGGTCCTTGCCATAATATTTTATATATCTATTTCTTCAAATGAATTATAATTGATTTCTGGTGAAAATTTTTATGTAATTTTAAAAATTTCTTAGTCTCGAATGAAGATCTAATTTTTTTTAAAAAAAAGTTATACCACTAACTTGAATTTCAATCAAAAATAATTATTAAGCTAGACACAGATATAAGTGTATTAAAAGACTATATCCATCAAATCCCTTCTCTCAGAGTCCAGAAATCCTCCAGAAGAGGAGGCAGAGTGTAAAAGCCAGAGGGGAAGGAGGACACGAAGGAAACATGCCCTTTATATTAACATTAAGAATGCTCATATGAAGACAGAGACTGAAGCAGCGTGCACAGGGTCTACCCAGGTCTGGACCAGGTCTACCTGTAAATTATGGCTTCCAGTTTAGTGCTTTTATGGGATTCATGAGTGTGGTAGCAAATGGGTGTATGATCCTTGTGTCTTCACTCAGGCTCTTCTCTCTCAGTTTGTTCTGCCCAACTTTGTTGTAATATAATTTGTTTTATGTTATTAAATATTGTATTGTTATAGTTTTTTAAATGAATGAATGAATTAATGAAAACACAGTCACAGGGTAAATGCTACAACTGAACTGTCATTTGTACCTGCTGGGACTGGGAAATCAGTTTTCTTCAAGGGCGTAACACTGGGTACATCAACCACTCCAGAGCAGTATTCATGTTCATGAGTAGTTGACCAACATACAAAGTAAAAATTTTGTTAAATAATAAAAATATCATATAAAGAGTATTAAAAGATGAAAATAACTTTTGAATTCATTGTATTATTCCTCTCAGAATCACACAAAACTTCATTTCTTTCTCTCTGATAAAAAAGAAAAATATCAAATCAAAAAATTTCATGATAAACACACTCATGCACACACGCACACACACACACACACACAAAAAAAAAAAAACCAAAAAACTCATGAAGTTCATTTTGTCCTGGCCAGCTACTCGTGGCCATGGCAATTTCCTGGAGTGAGGTTGCAATGCTCTAGTGAAGGAAATAGTTTTTTTTTTTTTCCCTCTCCCCACAGCAATCAATTGCAAATAGCTTCTGGATTAGAATCAAGACTTTTGCTCACTTGAAACTGCAAGTTTTAAATAAAGTGTAATAATATCTGAGTTTTATGTGTATCTTCTCTTCTGTGTCTAGAAAACTCTGTTTCCTTAAAGTTGTCTCTGAACTCTTGCTCAAAATCATTCTGCCTCCTCTTTTGAAAAGATGCCTGAGGCTTGGTGGGAGGAACACGATACAGAATCCCATTTATGAATGAGCTACTCCCTGCCTTTTAGTCTCCATTTGAATTAACCCTATATTGCTAGTAGGAGCTTGTGTGATGAGGTTTTAGTGTTGTATGATCTATGGGCATAGCAGAGTGCCATTAGGAGTCATTTTATTATTATATTCATTTAGCAGATTAATACTATTAGGTTTTCCTCTAGTGCTCATAGCCTATCTGGTTACAAATACTTGGACTCATTAATAATGAGTGGTATGTGTTCCATCTCATGAAACAGAACTTAAATTCAATCAAAAAGTGATTATGAAACTTACAATGTCTGTGTTATCATTGTAAAAGGTGTCATATCTTGTAAACTAGATAATAATAAAATTCAAAGTGTTGCCAACTGAGTGAAATTCATGAGCACTTTTTCTGCCGGTTGCTTGTATTGTACTTTTCAGCTCTGTGAACTATAGCCATTATGGGTGAAGTTTCCATTTGAGACCAGTTCCATTACTCCATATTTGGTGAAATGTTTGCCATGTATTCAATAGTAGTGCCTTGTAACCAATTTCTCCATAGATCGAGAATGAACAAAAAGAGTGAGAGAAACAGAGATAGATACAGAAACATAGTTGAGACAAAGTGACAGACCAATGGGGAGACAGAGAGAGAAGCACAGATAAAGCAATGGGGGAACATTTATTTTTAATAGTTTCTGAGACTATAATTTCTGTCCAGTTAGTATATTTTCATATCATTTTCAAAAGATATTTAGTGCTATTTATCCCCAACCACCTTACCTTCTTTACCACACATTTGTATATTTACATTATTTGGAAATTAGAAGTCTTTATACATGTCTGATAAACTGAATACAAATGCATATGGCATTTATGTAATGTACTTGTTTTCCTTTATGAAAATTTAAATGTACTAATGCATAGCTGAATTCATTTATATTTTAAATATGTAATTAGATACACACTTATCTGTAAAATTTATATCTATCTAAATACTAAATAATATATATTATTTACTTGTTATAATACTATGGTTTATCATTAATAAATATGCTATTTTAAAATGAATGAAAATATATACATTCATACAATATAAAATGTCTACCAAAATAAGAATTAAAATTTAATCACTCAATAAAGTGATTATTCAGAAGTTTATTCCCCTTAATATTATAGAATTCATTTTGACCATGTTTATAACCATGCCTTCACCTCTTTCCAGATAAATACAGTTCCATAACCACCCCATCTTTGTGTCTCTTTTAGAAGTTGAAACCTTCGAGACTTCATCTGCCCAAATATTCATGGATGAGTGAATTTCAACTGGAACTTGGTTGACTTAACATTGGGTGCACTAAGAAAAACTGACATTCTTTCTGTGTCTCTCTTTCCTAGCAGCTAAAATTTGCCAATAGCTCCTAGGTTAGCAGCAGAAGTTCATATCTAATTTCCTTTCTCTATGCAGGTATTTGGTTTTCTTGTGTTTGTACAGGTTACACATGTTGTTGCAACCACTGTGAATTCATAAGTGTAGCTGCCCTAATATGTCCAGAAAGCACTGTTTTTTGGAATATCTTCCAAGTGTGGCTCTTTATACACCTCACTTCCTCTTCCAAATCTTCCATAAATCATAGGAAGAAATATTTGGCATATACTTGGTCCATTTAGAGCTAAGAATCTTATAGTTTCTTATTTTGTGTTCTTTGTTTAGTCATGGGTTTCTGTGTTATACATTATCTACTACAATTAGCAAACACTCTAAAGATACTTAAGGGATACATAAAACTATGGGGGCAATAATAAGTTATTATGATCCATTTAATACTATGCCTATTTAACAATAAAATACTAGTTGTGTATCTCCTAGGTCCTAGGGATTGTCTCACCATAGGCTCTTATCTTGATAATTGTGCTGTATTTGGAGGAGTGTCATCTTGTTGAGTGGAACTTAATTTCTATTGTTTCTCTTTCAATTTTGATCAATGTCTTCCTTTGGATTGCTTCCCCCAACCTTTATGTGAGGGTTTGTCCCTTGTTATTATTGCATTTGTTTAGGCTGTGTTAAGTTGATATTCCTGGCAGCTTACTCTTTTCTGTGTGAGCAGTGGACCAAAAGGAAAGGAGAGAGGAAAGAAGAATGGGAGAAGTTGGAGGAAGGATAGCTTTAGTCAGAATGTGTTGTAATGGGGAAGCTAAAAGTCCGGGTTATGGGGATCCCTTCTCAGGGATGTGAGAGAAGATATTTTTTTTTTTTAAAAAAAAAAAAAAGATTTGCTGTTTATTCCCATGAAGTTCCTTTCAGTATTTTATCAGCAGGTATCTTGGTAGTACTTGTAACTCATAGGGTTTATAATTAAGTAAATCCGCACTTACTTATTTCACTCTTATAGTGTACATAACATCTTTCAGCCCTATGAAAAATAGCCTGTAGTATGAATCTTTCAGCTCGATTTTTCTATTTATTATGATTCAATTATGTGTTCCCTTCAGCATTAAGGTTTTGCACTCAATCTCTAGGACTGGCACGGTGGGAGGGAGACCAAGAGCGATGACAATATCCCATAATATTTGGGTATCTATGGGAACTCACTGGCCAGCTACTCAAAAGACATAACCTGTTCCTAGTACTTCACACTTTGTTAGTCATTGTGTCTAGTAGAGGTATTGATTCAAACTGCTTTTTGTAGAATACCAGAAGTTAGTGAATTATTGAAGAACTTTATATAGGGATGCTCTTTAAAGAGGGTATAAATGTTTAAAGGGGGAAATGGGGCATGATGGAGTAATACTAGAAAAGGGGAGGAAAGGGAAGCATACAGAAAAAGATATGATCTGGTCCTGATGGTACAGGTGTGGGAAAACTTAACATGAGAGCAGGTGAATGGGCATAAACCATTGTTTATTGTTGCAAGAGATGAACAAGTTTGAGTAATAATTCTTTGGAGCCCATCCTTATGGTGATGACAGAGGAGATCTGGCAGACTGATCAGCCTTGTGACTAGACAGGCCCAGAACCAGTGTTATACGTTGACCCATCACAAAATTCACCTTATCTATATTCTGCTAGAGCATGTGAAGGAACTGTCTCTGAATACCCTTAGGTACAGGATCTTCACAACACAGGGCAACAACATGATATCTAAAAGGAGTCTCAGTGAGATAGAGTAGCAGAAAACAGAGGCCTTAAACCAGACCAATGACTCTGCAATGAACACTTGCAAGTAAAGAAATATGGACAAAAGTGTTTACTCTGTGACTTCACCATGTTACACTACAGCTTCTATGAAGAGATTTTTTTTTCCTTTTTTATTTCTACCTTTTTCTTTCTTTTTTCTCATAAAATTTATTTGGTGTGGAAAGTTGCAAGGTAGATATGAAGGGATAGGAAAATGAATGAGATCGTGATGAATAAAGTGAAAGACACAAAGAATAAATAAAGAGAAAGTATAAAAAGAAATAAAATGAAAAATAAAAGAAAATTAATTTCATCTTAATTCTTTTAAACTAATATAGTATATTGAATGGTATATGGTACATATCATGACAGTCACACACAACTATGCAGCAGATGATTGTGAAGTTGATACTTCCCAATACTTATAATTCAAGGAAAGTGATAATATTTTCTTAAAAAATAGATAAAAGAAAGCAATGGAAAACTGAGGAAATCAGGGCAGAGGGCATGAAGAAGTAAAAAAAAGGGTGAAAAGTTGAAAAGAAGGAAAAGAAATGGTTTACAGAATACATTTTGTTGTTAAGAAATTATGTGTTATGAATAGAAATTGTTCAACCTGAATTTCTTTTCCCAGTTGGAAGACAAAAGGATTCTTATGTCAATTTCAAATTGAAATTCTGTTTTAATTCTTCAAACAGTTGGTAACCTGAATGCTTGCAATTTGAATAAAAAGTGGAATGACTTCCAAGGAGAGATTGTGGTTTTAAAATTCAGGTCTTTCAAATGGGAATTGGAGAGCAGTTCTCTGTTTGTGCAAAGCATTGCCTGCTGTTTTCATTAAACAGTAACTGTGCTTTTTTTGAACCTTTGCCCCATAAAAACAGACAAGAAAAAAAAAAAGATCAAACGGATTCAAGTCAAATATTTGAAGACTTTTTTTTTTTTTGTAGAGCTGTTGTATTTTACCAAAATGTCAAGCACTTAAATGCAGATGGCTTATAGTCAGTGTGATTTTTAAAGTGACATCCCTTGGATTTGAGCTGTTTCTGATGAAAGTGATACACACTCCAGACACCTCAGGAATAGAAAACTCAGCTTGGATGCATAAAATAGTGAAAGCACCTGGCTGAGCCAGAGGATGCTACTCTGCAAACAGATCTTTCGTGGGTCTCTTTATTGATGTCATAGAGACAGCTTAATATAATGTGTCTCAGCAAAGAAATCAAAAAACAAACCTACAATGAAACAATACTTCAACAATTCCATTTAAGATGTACTTGGTTAGTAATGAATTTCTAAGGGAATTTGCAAAGTTCCTTTAATATCAACATTGGTCTCTTTCTTAATTACTAAGTAATTTATGCCTCTTACATGAATCATGCATTAAAAATTTAAGTTGAAAGTTGAGGAGTTGGGAAAGCAGATATAGAAGGAGCCTTAGCTTTGCTCATTAGAAAACTGAGCTCAATCAAAAAACACCAATACTCTAAAGAATAAGTTATATACTTATTTATGCAAACATATCATTTTGATGTAATTTTGTCTTCACAAGGTAGTTAGCATCTTTCTTGTGGCTTTTTCTTTCTTCCTTTTGTCTGGTTCTTGGGTAATTCTGTGTATGTTGGTGTTTTCATATGTATTGAGGTAGTCATATGCTTCACTAGAAATATTACAAAGAATTTAGAAATATTATTTTAAAAAATATTAGTCTTATTTACTTGTGAGAATTTCAAGTGTGCATATATACTTATATAAATATTTCCTTCCTTCTAATGCCTCTTATTCATCGTGTGCCTTTTCTGATCCTTCTCAAAATCATGGCCTCTTTTTCTTCCATTATATCTGGTGTGTGTGTGTGTGTGTGTGTTTGTGTGTTTTAGAAATAGTCTCATGATAGTGTTGTTCATATGTTTTTTAAGCTGACCTCTTCAAAAATATTCATCTGCTAGTGGCTTTGTTGCAGAATACTTTTTCTCCTCTTGAGAACCATTAATTGTTTGTAAGTCTTCTAGGGGCAAAGCCCGGCGAGAATTTTTCCATGCATGTTAGTGATTGAGTTTTTACTGTTAATTGAAGTCCTATTAAGGAGACCATACTGTTGAGATTTCCTGGGTGCAGCTTTTTTTTTTATCATATATAGAAGACACGTTCTCCCAGCAGATGTTCAACTCTGATCTTCTGTCACTTACAATTATCTTCCGCCCCCTCCCTGTACAATGTCCCGAAATCTTAGGTTTGGGGCTTGTATTGGTGGTGATGATGATGCTGAACATATCCAAATCCATTGTTCTCTATCTTTTGATTTGTTATATATTTCTTTATCTGTCTCTTGTATTTTACAAAAATACATTATGCTTCTTTGGTGAGGGGTGATAGCTACACAAATGTGTTGATGTTATTGAGAACACAGTTAGAAATTACACTGGTTCAATGAAGTGTCAGCATTATGTTCTTTTTTAACATCCATGACTTCACCAAACATCTATACTTAACTAAGTGTACAGAAGCAAACATGAATTTCCTCCTTGTAACTGAATCAATGATATAGCTTTTAGTTACTGCCAGTATGTAAGTGCGGCTATCGTACCTTATGGGTATCTTGTCAATCAGATCCATATAGTTTTTCAGAAACATTAGAGATGGCTGAAGCTTTTAATTGTTTCACCTTTGGCTGCTTAGAGACACTTAAGGTGATATTAAAGCTAATTCTTACAGAAGAGGAGGGTTTCGGCTCAGTTTTAGGTTGAAGTTTCCAAGTCCTTTGTCAGAGGTAGTGATCATTCCTAACCAAACGAGGAATGCCCATGCCATGCTGCCAGGGGACTTGGCAACAATTGCTATCAGAGGTTCTGATTGTGCCTAATACATGAGGAGTGACCATGAAAAGTCAATGGGTGGAAGAACCTGGGTGCTAGAAAGGTATATATGTTCTTGCCTATTGCTAACTAAATGAGTCTGCTGTATCTCATTCCCTGGTTTCTATATTGTTTATGTCATGCATCCACATCCCCTCCTCTGAGAAAGTAATTAGTACCCAGCTACAGGCTACATTGTTTTGCATCTTTTGGCCTCCCTTGACCAACATCTCTTAAGCATGTTCCACATGAATAGGCCTGATATTTGTTTTGTTTTGTTTTATGATATTGTTGTTAGTTAATGGATCTTAAGGGCACATTGTGACAGAAGTGATGTATCATCATACAAATTGTCTCCTTCTGTGTTAACAACCCTCCTTGTTTTTTTCAGAAAAGTCCCAAACTCGTTTCTCCATTTCCTCCTTCAGAGAACCTATACCCTACAACCCCCTTTCTTTAAATTTTCTTTACATCAATATGTGGTTACTCTTACTTTCTTTTAATATGTGATGCCATGTTAATTATTTAGAGCTGACATTTAAATATGAAATAGACAATGGTGCATATGTTTTACTGTGTATGGTTTATATAAATCAATATAATATTTTCCAGTTCCATTCATTTTCTGGAAATTTTGTACTTTCATGTTTTTTTTTTTTTCATCATGTAAGAGAGGTAGAATTAGTCTTTAATAAGGATGAGCCCACAAAAGGTAATCCAGGACAGTTCCCAAAACACATGTATGTATAAACAACAACTGGATGCAGAAGTCACAAATATGTAGGGAACAGAGGGAGAGAGAGGTAATATATGTATGATATATTAATTAACATATATTTATGAATATATTACAATATATGTGTATATATTATATAAATATGTTATTTATATTAAAAAGCAGTCACACATTTAGAAAGGTGGGAGGCTTACAGGAGCATTTGTAAGAAAAAACGAGGGTGAGATGGAAAATGTAATTACAGTAACTCTATATAAAACTCTCATAATAAATTTAAATATGAATATAAAAGAATGTCTCAGAATATATTTCAAATGAGAAATATTTTCTTTGTATTATGCATATAAATACATGTCAACTAATAAATAAAATGTATATAAACATCTTAGTAATATAACCATAAAATATATAAAACTTCAAGTGTTTATTTCGTAAATTCAGATATTACTTTTTGCAAAACATGGCTTTAAATTTGAATAGTGAGTAAGAACCTTTTATCTTCTTAGCTATAGTTGTTTAAACAGAATCTTGCTCTATTTGTGTTTTGACACTACATTTATTAGTATATAACAGACAATTTAATTTGAATTGTGCTGTATTTATTAAATTGTAGTGCTGCTAACACTTATTCTGATAAGAACTAGAAAAACACAGGCAACCAAATCAAATAATATCCTCTAATCGAGTGATAGGAAATGTGCCATGCTTATGCCTAGATACTGAAATTATTTTATTACCTATTGCTTCTGAAGGCTTACTTGAAAGAGAACTTTATTAAAATTATTGAGAATGTGATTTCTTCCTTCTGAAGTTATTGATTATATCAATTTCCTTTTTGATTAATTAACATTTAAATAATGACAAGTTTAAATTATGTTTCTAGTAGTTATATCATAAGAAAATGACACTTATAAAATACAAAAAATGTTAAGTGACTTGATTTATTTTTAATGTTGAGGTTTTTTTATTGATTTTTATTGAGCTATAAATTTTTCTCTATTCCCTTCCCTTCCTCTCCCCTTCTCTTCTACACTCTTCCATGGTCCCCATGCTCCCAATTTGCTCAGGAGATTTTATCTTTTTCTACTTCCCATGTAGATTAGTTCCATGTATGTCTTTCTTAGCATTCTCATTGTTGTCCGGGTTCGCTGGAATTGTGAATCTTAGGCTGGTTTTCTTTGCTTATGGGAGATTTCCTTTAAACACAGTTAACATCTAGAGGTCTAGATAACAGGGTGGGAAGACATATGAGCTATTAAAGGGGAAGTGCAATAGGGAATGACCTTAAATGGGGAGATCAATAACAAGATTTAGAGATGCAGAAAAGGTAAATAATATTAAGGATATTTGAAGAGCCATAGAATGGGGCTAGATAAATGTCTCAATAGTTCAGAAAACTGGTTCCTCTTCCAGAGGATCTGGTTGCAATTCCCAGCATACACACGATGGCTCACAACCATCCGTAATCACAGGCCCAAGAGACATGTTGATTAGATAGACCCAAAAGACTCCCAATACAATAATTTCATTGTCCTCGATTGCTTCTCCAAGCCTTAGAATAAGACTTTATTTCCAAATACAGTATACGTTTTTTAACAGAGTAACGTTTGAACCAAGGTGTAACTGACTCAAAGCTTCCTCCCTGAGATATAGCCCTCAATGTATATGAAGTCTGTTTGACAGATGCCAAGGAAGAAAATAATCAGTAGAGTAACCAAGCTGTAAAGCTTATGAACCACAATAATTAGTAGCTTGGCAATCTATCCCCACTGGTCCAATATAGAATATTTATCTTGATGTTAAGGCCAGCTATAGGAGGAAATCTATTACTAGCCCTGTAAAGTTAGCAGACTGTTAAAGGCTAGAGTGATCTCACAAACTTGTAAGTATCTACTACTGTCATTTTCTAAAATCATTATATCTTATGAATGTATTCTAAATATTTATGATCATACTCATAGAGACATAGAGTTCTCAACCGTTATTGTAAAAGTTTTATTGTTTTCAACAGTTAAAGTCATTACAGAGATCAACACCTAATCTTAATGTAGAAAACTAATGACCGTAAGTAACCAGTCCCAGCTTATACATCCACAGCAGGAGTTATGTGAAGATGTTTAGCATTCAGGTAAACACTGAGGACTGAAATGAGGGTAAGACATTAAGTTCATCAATTCTAGAGCACAAGAGCATCACTGGCGCTCTGGAAATGAATTCTTCTGTAGAGCATCAAAAAGATAAAACTTTATCTAAATTCAAACATCAGAAATTCTACCTACATACACATATAATAAATACTGAGTGTAGTTTCCATAAATTTAATGTTGCTCTATTGAATAAATATTTCAAAAATATCACACTGCTCAAAAAAGTAAATAATAAACATTGCAGATACATGTGTGTGAGAGAGAATTTGAATAAGCATTATTCTAAATTGTTTTAGTAGTCAAAATTCTGAATCCATGCCCTTGTACACTGATCTGTCCTTTTTACCAATGTATGTTTCTCATCTTTGTAAATTTTTGACAGTTGACTTTCTAGGCTTTCCCAATCAGAAGTAATATCCTCTTTTCTTTCCTACCATAAAAAGGTTGCTTTTGAATATAGAAAATCAATAGAACCCTAATTTTGTCCTGGTAAATTTTCAGAACAATTTGATAGAGGTAGATGACATATCAGCATATATCAATGTAGACCAACTAGCCCTTAAAACACCCAACTAGTACACTATAGATTCATGAAACGCTAACCTAAAGTTATTCAATACATACAATGAATTTAACTTAGCATAATTTAAATTATCAAGCCCCAGTACTGTATTTAAAATAATTATTATTTTATCAATGAATTTATTATACATAAGTAACTGGTGCACATATTGTACATTGTAAAATGTACTTTTTATTATTGAAGTTTTACTGTCCAATAATTCATTCTGACTGAAAATTCAATGTAGCATTCAGTGATTACATTATTTTCTATTTTTTCCAAAACTGTTTTTTGCTGTGCCATTAAGCTTACGACAGGTTTTGGATAAAATTATTTTTAAAAGGGTAGGCTTTGTGCTTTCAGATGTATTTGTCAGAACATACTCTATCTCATTCTTACTTTAAAGAAGTAGACATTAGTATTGACATATGTTACCATAAATACACAATACTGATGTCAGCCCATATTTATTCCCACTAGTCTTCCTATTTGTCAGCCACAATACCAACAGATTTTGTATGTTTTTGCAGAACTGACAAAAATCATATATTATGGTGATTTTCATTTTAAGGTCATGAGGGCAGATTTTAATTAATATCACACTATATGTTTTTCTTTCTAGCCAGTTAAAATGAAATGTACTGACTCTAGCAGTCTACTCTGTAATTCTTTTCAGAAGTACAGATCTTCATGAATACAATATACCATAAATGATGTGCAGTATATATGGCTTTGCTCTCTGTATGCATTGGTCAAACACAGCAACCCTTTGTACATGACAGAGAAAACCAAATGCAATTGAATTTAACTAGTCTTTTCGCTAAATAACATCTTACAATTGTCTGTCATTCTGAGAAATTTAAGTAAGTACACACACACACACAAAAAAAAAAACAGAATCTATTTTCTAAAATTTGGGAGTGAAAAATTAATAGAAAAAATTGTCTTTATTTTCTCATTATTCTCAAAATAATTATTAAGTATTTCTGATGTCTAGTTTTACTGGTAATTCTAAATTTCTGAGTGTTCATCCCTGACTTCAGACAATGTGGCTACTTGTTGTCTTCATAGGGGTACTATATATTCTAGGTTGGCTGCTAACATGCTATATAGCAACAGACGACAGTGAAGTGTTGATCCTTGTACTGTTATCTTCCATGTGCTGGAAGATTGGTCGAAATCAACGTACTTATGTTAAGCTGCACTGGTAATTTTACTCACTGCTGCTTGCATGCTAAGGAACAATGTTACCAGCTGATCAACATGCCCAAATATTAATGAAAATTTTCTACAAGTTACTTTCCGTATAACACATTTATAATTCTAGTGCTTACCATGGGGTATTCTTCACTGC
Source organism: Chionomys nivalis (assembly GCF_950005125.1). Taxonomy (NCBI): domain Eukaryota; kingdom Metazoa; phylum Chordata; class Mammalia; order Rodentia; family Cricetidae; genus Chionomys; species Chionomys nivalis. Next base: position 18,325,371 of record NC_080100.1, on the reverse strand, counting down.
CTTCTCAAATTGACACAAAAAATGCAATGGACATTTAAATGTATTCTTTCCAATGAAGATATCCATATTGATGCACATGTGATTCTACCTTATACTCGGAAAAGACAACTTTGTAGAATTGAATGTTGACATCAAGCTTATCTACACATGTGTATGTACATACACAAAAATAGGGCAGTGACTCAGAGAAATCCCATCATGAGAAATTTAAAAAAGAAAACAAATATGTAATAATAATAAAGTATTCATTTAAAAAATTGAATGTTTAATTATGTGAAAACCAAAAAGTGTAAAACATTTCCTATACATCAAATAAAACATAATTAAAAAAACATCACATTCAATCATACTCTCATAATATAACTTACCATTATGATTGAGGTATTTAAAATCAAACATTAAACTTTTATGTTTCAATAAAGAAATTTGAAGCTCATGTTAGTGAGAAATTTAAGCCTTTATATAGATATGTGTAAACCTTGTCAGGTTTTCTTGACTGTTAGAAATCAATAGTATATTTTTCTTTCATTTTTGAGATTGTATTTATATCATTCCATCCTTCCTTTCCCTCCCCCAGAACCTCCCATAGAACTCTCTTTTGTCTTTGAAATTTTTGTAATTCATGACCTCTTTTTTTATTAGTTGTTCCTCAACTTCTCTTTAAGACTGCCAAAGACCATTCCAGAAACAACAAGTTAAAATACAGAGTGGTAGAGCCCAGTCCCAATAGATACTTTCCCAAATACTCTGCAGCACTTAAGGCTCAATGAACACTGTTAAGGAGGATTCAGAAAGACTGGAAGTACCTGAGGATCAGACACTTTGCTATGAGATTGTGTCTTTCAGTAACTTAACAAGCTATATCTATAATGTCGCATCAAAATGACTCCTAAACATGAGCTAAACAAGGACAACAGGAATAGACATGTCACAGTGGATAGGGGTTAACTAATGAGGTCCTAGTCCTACACAAAGAACTGCAGGAAACTAAGGCATACTGAGAGGCTGAGAGTGGGAGAGATAATCATCCTCAGAAAAGAGGACATCAATTTTTTTATCTAGTACCAAATAATCAGTTGAAAATATAGTATATTCTTTTATAAGAGAGAATTGTCTTATCTCTTTTCTATTTATTTGTTTGGAGAAGGCTGTTAAACAAATTTGATAATTTTCAGACCTCCCTTTATAATTTCAGAATTTTTATGTAATTTTAATCTTACTTCATTAATACTTTCAAAGTTACATTTGTAAAATCATAAGGTATGCTTTTACATCTGCATTCTCTCTGGTTGCCTAATAAAAGATGGTTTTGAATTGATTGATACCACTTATTATGCTAGTGTGTTGAGTGGCGTTTTCATCAACTTGACACAATCTGGAGTGATTTGGGAAGAGAGAGTTTTAATTGAGTGTTTGTCTCCTTCAGTTTGATCTGCAGACAAGTCTGTGGGGGCATTTTGTTGATTACTGATTAATGTAGGAGGAAAACAACTCATAGGGGCAGAGCTATTTCTGAACAGGTGTCCTGGGTTACGAAAGAAAGCAGAATGAGCTACCCATGAACAGCAGTTGAGTAAGCAGCATTCCACCATGCCTTCTGTTTCAAACCTGCTTCAAAGTTACTACCTTGATTCCACACCTGACCTCCTTTCCTTTTCTCAAGTTGTTTTTAATCATGGTGCTTTCCTACAGTAGTAGAAAGCAAACTGAGACACACAGATCAAAGAGTTCATGAGCGTGGGTGGATTGGGAGAGAGTATATTTGTGTGAAATTCCCAAATACTCAATAAAAATACCATGATGTAAAAAAATATTTTATGTTTTAAGATCTTTGCTCATTCTGAAATTCATGAACATATTTTATTTATATTTTTACTTAAATATTTGCTATAAAAGTAAACTTATGCATGTTTAGAAAACATGCATTTAAATTATTTTTCATATGTAATGAGTATTATAAGTACAGTTCTAATTTTTACAAATAATTTAATTTGTTGTATAGTTATTATTGCAACACAAACAAGTTATAAAATACTCCTCTTAGTTTTTGCCATTACAGACAAAACATAAAGATATTTCTTTTGTAGACACACATCATTTCTTTTGAATAAATACTGAAATTTTGTAGCTGAATCATATTAGTCCTATTTGTAGAATTTTAAGTAATGGCAATAATTTTTACATTCTACCAGCTGTGTATGTCATATGTTTTTAATTCACATCATTATCAGCCATTCATCAGGCTTTCTCTCCTCGTAATTAATTATTAATAACCATTTGAAGTGAAGTGAGAAGTTTTATTGTAGGTTCATCAAAATGGTCAATCTGCAAGGCTAACAAGGTTCTTAACCTGTCATAATATTAAATAAGCTTATCTTAGTGACGTTTGTGGTACTAATAAGAAATATAATTTTTGGCATGGTAAGCATTTTGGTATTTCCAGTAATTATATCAACAAAATACTTTTCCTACATATTTCCACTTCTAATACTAAAGATTAAATGAGAAATTTGAGTATCTTCCACTATTTTTATTTACTTTTTCAGATATATATTATTGATTGTGAACTACACCTAATTTTCTGATACTTTGTTAAATCATTTACATTAATTCTACAAAAAGAAATAAATTGTTCACAATAATATCTTTTTACCAAAATCTGTATTACTAACAATATATCAAGTTATTGAAATTAAATATAAACTCAAAGCATTGTTAATTTTCAAATGACATGTTTAATTTTAAAATCACTGCATATAAAAAATCTTGATTTATTAATGAACAGAAGTAAACTTTTGGGTAATGATAATAATAATAATAATAATAATTTTATGATGATTTTTAAATATTTCATATGGCTATTATTCTCATTAGTGATATGCAGAAGTTCAACTAGAAATAAAATTGAAATTTCAGGTTAAACATCTTAATCAGGGTACCTTGTATCTATTATCTCAAAAGCACTATATCTACCCAGAAGTTTGGAATTTGACTTTATTTGGCAATGGGAGTTATAAAATTATAATTAGAATGTTTTGTTGAGAAATTTTATAAAAACACAGTGATATATGATCAAAACTTCACTACTACTTTCCTCCTCCAATTCTCCTAATATTGTTTGTGACAACTATGCATTTTTGTTATTTTATTTTTTGATTAGAAATCAAGTACAAGTAATGCTGCCCATATACTAATGGATCTAGTTCCATTGATGGAAGTAATTCAACAAAGATAATTTTCTTGTCCCAGAAGTAATCAAGCAACAACAGTTCCTCTTTTATGGGTGAGGCCTGAAGAACATTTATGCCAGAACTGTAGCTATATTCATCTTTGTTCATCTTTTCAGGCAACCACAGTGACTGTGAGTTCACGAGTCTAAAAGCATCTAGCTCTTAATTCTTTCCACCTCCTCTTACCTAGTCCTACAAGCAAGGAAGAGATTCAAAAATATGGAGTAATTAAGTCTGAAAACTCAATATCCTAGTAATATTTAGGGGTGCAGCAGTAATCAAATTGGTATAGTTGTATAGATTTGCTTATATTTAATAAAATTGAATTCTATCCTTATAAGGGCTAGAAAGTTACACTACAGAAACACAAATCAGGAACATAATGATATGAAACTGACTACAGTTTGATTTTTGAATTATTCTACAGAAATGTAAGATGGTAGCAGTGTTGCTCAAAGCCTTGTAGTTTTTCTTAAGAGTCCCGAGAAACCATTAATATCAGTAAAAATACATAATGAACAATCTAAAAAGTGTTTCTTTGTGGTTTGTTATAAGGATATTGCAACATTCATAACAGATATTTCATCTCATATTCAAAAATGGAAAAAGTTTTTAATTGAAATGGTAATGTTGAGAGACATCATGGCTATGATATCTTTATTGAAATTATGTAAGATCCATATTGAACAATATTTTCTAATTAGATAAAACAACCACCAAGTGAATTTGGTAAAATTCTGCATATTTAGACATATAAAATTTAAAGTTAAAATCTGATCATGTAAATGGGTGTACACAGAAAGGTGGAATGGAAGTACACAGACCATTGGAAGATGCCATGAATGACTGCTGTAAGAAAATGGTGTAATACAGTATACTAACATTTCAGTGAGAATAGGATGCTATAAACATAGGATATTGTGTTTTAGGAAGAGGGAGGGATGGCAGGCAGAACACAGGAATTTTGTATACTTCAGATAAAAGTGATATTGAGCTAATTGCAGACGTGAACCCTGCAGCTAGAACTCCTACATTAAGTTTCAAAGTTTAAAATACCCGATGATAGCTTTTAGACACAGATGAACATGACATGATTATTTAACAAATTAAAACATATCAAGTATTTAGCCAAAGGAAATTATCAAGCTGTCAAGAGATTCATAGTACAACAGCATCTCTGAAACTTTAAGTACTTAGTATAGTATTTCAGGGTCATTACTTAGTAGGCTACTATTACAGGTTTTTAATATTAATGATTGGGGTGATGAACCAGAATGTATCTTTATTAAATTTGCTGATGACACCAATTTGGTAGGACAATTAGCACATTTAAAAGCTGGATAAAAATTCAAAATGACCTTGATGAGTTGGAGAGGAGCCTGGATATAAACAAGATAAAGCTGATTAAGTTCTTGAACTCTAATTCATTTAGTCTAGATCATATTCATAGCAGCCAAACCATTATGCAACTGTGATAGAGAACTCTTTAATCAAAATAGTTTGGACAATCATCCTAACTGGCATGTTGTCACAGTGAAAGTTAAGACTTTTATAAAGTCAACTGGCAAGACACCCAAGTTATTACTTTAAACATTGTGATATTTGTGCCAAAGTTATTCTTTTCATGAAAACTGTATTTATATTGAAATGCATGCACACAAAATTATATGTGCAAGGTCAGTATTTCTGAACTAATAATAACTAATAAGGAACCTACATATTAACAAATCCAAATTAAGCGTATAACATGACATTTATTAATAAATTATGTTATTTGTTAACAAAGAAATAAAAAGATAAATGAGAGAACATAAAATTTTAGGGAAAGTATTAAGTATTTTACATGCAAAACATTTTGAAAAAATTACATAAATTTCTCTTAAGCTATTTTTAATTTTTAAATTTAACTTATTTTATGTGTACAACTGTTTTACCTGTATGCATATATCCTTATGACATATCTTTCTGGTTCCAGGGAGGTCAGAGCTAGTCAGAATTCCTGAAAATAGAATCATTGCTAGTTGTGCGCTTCTCTATGTATGCTGGGAACTGAACCTGAATCCTGTGTCAAAATAACTGATACTTTGAACAGCTTAGTCATCATTCCTGCCGCTGTGTATCAAGGCATTTTCCAATATAAGTAAAGTTGCTTGACAAATAAAAGAAATATTCTGGAAAATGAAGCTTGAGATGGAACTCATTGGCAGAGTACTTCTTTGAATATTTAAACCCTGGGTTCAATGTTCATAATCATATAAACCAAACTCAGTGGTTCATGTCTGTACTCCAATAGCACTCTGGAGAGGAAGTCAGAAGGGTTAGAACTTCAATATGGTCCTCATTTAAATAATAAGGTCAAAGAATTGAGAAATAAGATTTGACTTCACTATCAACAATTCTGTGTTGCAAATTTGTAATGAAAATCTGAGGAATATAGTAAACATTTAATTCAAATTGTAATTTGAAGTCAAAAGATTTTACAGACATTGTAGAGAGTATGGGTACAGTAAACTCATCTATGACGTGTTTCCTTTTGGTCACTGAATCAAGGTAATAATCAAGATTTCTCCCTGTATTGATTTTTTTTGTCTCATTAACATGATACAAGAAATGACCATACCAGTTGAAGATCACAGGCTACATCTACAGTTTAAACATTCTGTTGCTAGAACAAAGTAAGTCACGCTCACATTCTAGACCAAAATATTCTGTTGGCAAACCACTCCCTGGGGGGCATCCAAAGTTATCTCCCTATAGAAACTGGAACTTAGATGGCTCCATAGATTTTTGTTTGAGGTAGATCTACTTCTTTATTCCTGAAGTAAGGTCTGCCTATTAGACACATCTGTTGACATTAAACCTTGAGAGAGCAGAACTCTCTGATCTATGTCTAGGTGGGACTTTTGTTTGAGGTAGAAACACAATAACCTTGAAGGAACTAGAAGTAAGTTCAAACTCTTTGACCTTTGGTCAATGTGGAAATAGGCTCATATTTTCGGGCCTCCACAAGTATTGGCATGGTTTTGGATTTTATTCCTTCTAGTGAAATTTATGTATCTTTATCTTTTAAGTCATGAATCAATAATGACATGCCATATAATTATGTTTTCATTTACCCTTTGATATTTGTGCGTTCACTTTGCAAGGGTGCCCATTCTGATGTTTGTGTTTATTTTGTAGTTGTTTGTACTTTTCTTACTGAATTTTAAGAGTTATTTGTATTTTTATACATAAACCCATATCAATTCATTAGTGGCTTTTATTTCTCTCTCCCAACATTGTTCTTTCACACATTTTCTGGGAACAGAAATAAATGGAAAGAATGAAACAGCTGGTACCATCACTGATAGAGCCTAGTTAAACTGGTTTGAGGATGTTATGACAGCAAAAATTTCAAAAAGACAGAGAAAAAGAAAATATTACCTAAAAAGTAATTAGTAAAACAGTTCTTCAGAAACCAAACAAGAGTCAAGTTGAATACGTGAATTTCTAAAGATATCTGCAATCTATTAATCAAAAAATTACCCTTAAAAATTAGCTGGTAAATAAAAACTGTGGAAGACATGTAAAACTTCAGGAAATTTAACCCCAGTAGACATTCCTTGTGAAGTGTCTAAACACACTGTTAAAAATAAAATATCATATTAGTCAGAATTCTATCCTGCAAAACAAAGAGGATTAAAGAAAGAAAGTAATGGATGAAAAGTAAAATACTTTATTGTTTTATTCATTCTTTAGAAATTGAATTTATTTTAGTAATTTTTAAAAATTATTATTAATTTACCTGTGCTTTATTTTTGAGATTAAAATATAATTACTGCATTTCCCCTTCACTTTGCTCCCTCTAAACTATCTTAAATAACCTTCCTTACTCTTGTTCAAAATTATGGCCTCTTTATTTATATATATAGTGTTTTCATGTGAGTGATCAATTTATAGTATATTAAACATCATGATGTGCAAAATAAATGTATGTTTGTTGGGGTCAAATACAGAAAATAATCCCAGAATAGTCATATTTTGCATTTCAAAAAATAAATTTTATAAATATGTAACCACAAGTTATATTAAAATGATTAATATGATCTAAGTGCAAGTTCTCTGTTTAATAACTCTTCATTTTGCCAGCATCCTATCTTAAGTGTGTGTGAATTTTTGCTGACTTATCATTGAATAACAAAATTTTTTTCAGAAAGTTGAAGAAAGACTGAGAGACAAATAAATACAAAAAAAAATCATTATGAAAATTAGTAGGGGTAGGGACAATGGTAGCGCTTACCTTTAAAGTCAGCACTCAGGAGGCAGAGGCAGGAGAATCTCATAGGGCAGATGAATAGTTAGTTGTGAGGTAAAAGCCAGCCTGGTCTACAAAGGGATTTCCAAGACAGGCAGGTCTACACAGAGAAATCCTGTCTTGGAAAAATTATAAAAAGGTGGGGGTGCTGATACAAAGGGGACTAAGAAAACACATACATTGTTGGAGTAAATGACACCAAATTCCATCCACACATTACCAGTGTTATGGTAAAAGTGAAATGATGCTGTTCCCTGAGTGGCTGTTGCAGGCACTGGGCCATGAGGAGCTGTGGTGGTAAAATACTGTAGTTTCCCTAGCCACCAATGGTACACGAGGGCCAAAAGGTCTCAGGCAGGGAGCTGTGTGACAGACAAAGACAGATAGGCATGACATGCAGAGATAGTGGGTTATGGATGGGAAAGGAAAAGAGGAGAAGGGGGGGGGAGACAGAGAGACAGAGAGACAGAGACAGAGAGACAGACAGAGAGAAACAGAGAGGGGGAGGGGAGGAGGTAGAGATGCAGAAGCTGCCTCTCAGGCTGGGCAGCTTGTCTCTTTAAGGGACAGGACAGACCATTACTTTCCCATCTTTTTTTTTTATGATAAAAAGGCAGGAGGTTAGAAACAACAGGTTAAAGTAATTGGGATGGTTGATTCTCAAGACTGCTTCCTGCTTATTTGTGGGTATCATCTTGGGGTGGGGGCTGAGAAAACTGGTGTAGGTCACATCCTGGGTTAGTTGGTCTATTTGTTCGTGTCCAGTGGTTGTGGTATGGAAATGTCTGATATCTCTTATATCTGTTTAAGGTATCAGCAGAACAGAGAATAAAGTTAAGTTTAGGGGAAAAATTAGGACTGGGGAATTGAGAGGGGTGTTATCTGGCCTGTTTAAGGTGGATTCTTCAATTTGGCTCCCTGGAACTCACAAGAATTTTGGGGGGATATGAAAATGTAAGATTTAAACAGTAGCATATTTATATCAGAATGACTGTGACAAATTTTTTTGAACAATGAAAAGTATTTTTAAGACTATGTAAGGCAGTGTGAGAGAGATTATGTATTATGTGATTATGTAATGCTGTCCTAAGCTGGTTCTTCTCCCTCTGAAATTGGCAAGGCTATTTGACATTTATATTGAAGACTATTGATTTTATTATTTTAATTATACAAATTTGTCTGTTTAGGTAGAAGCACATGCATGTGCCCAATAAGTTGAGAGTCAGATTCCATAGATTTGGAGTTTTAACAGTTTTATTCTGTCCAGCGTAGATGCTCAGAAGTGAACTAGAGTACTCTGCAAGACCTATAACTACTCGTGACTACTCAGCTATCTCTCTAATCTACTGTTCTTCATTTGATATTTTCTGTTTTCTTTAGCATTATTATTTACTTGTTTGTATTTCTT